>NC_048298.1:215124052-215199218 GCF_013100865.1 Trachemys scripta elegans
GGGGGGCAGCCAAAATTTTTTTTGCTTGGGGCGGCAAAAATCCTAGAGCCGGCCCTGTTGTCAATCACCTGAATTTCAATACAATTGTAACTATCCTTATTTACTGTGTTATTTTGGGACTGGCTTTTATCTGGATCTTTTTTTGATTGGTGAATACATTCAATGAAAACTTTAAAAAAATTCATAATTAAAATTTCTCCCTCAGTAATTGATGTGTAAGGAATGGAGAACAAAACATTACACCCAGTGCTTTTTAATGAAACGAGGGAATGTATTGACTAAATGTGGATGTTCAATTAAGCAGCTAATTACATTGAAAATCAGATGCTTAACCAGATGCCACGAGGTATGCCCAAGTGTTTCTTCAGTCCTGTGTGAACACCTTTTTGTTATTACAAGCCACCTGTTAAACTGAAAGTCTGGGAAAGTGCTGTTGAACACTAATTCAGACACACTTGGTAGGTAACATAGGCATTTTGAATATTTAGTTTTTCATGTTATATATGTTCTGCACACTTAAGTTGCTCCCCTGCTGCTCCTCCACCCCAAAATAGCCAGCCCCAGATGTATACAAAGGAGTTAACAAGAACTGAAAGAGACCAACCATGAGAAATAGATGGAAAGGCTTTCATGTGACACTGCATTTCTGTTCTCTAGGGTTAACAGTTGGTTTAAGAACTTAAGGAGATTTATTCTATCAACTTTCCAATATAAAGCTTCAGTACTAAAGTATGGACATAAAAAGTCATTTACCTAGGGTGACCAGATGTCCCGATTGTATATGGACAGTCCCGATATTTGGGGCTTTGTCTTATATAGGCGCTTGTTACCTCCTACCCCCGTCCCGATCGTTCACATTTGCTGTCTGTTCACCCTACCTGATCCTCATCCAATTGAAGTCAATGGGAGTTTTGCCATTGACTTCAATGGCAGCTGGATTGTGTCCTAGTAGATGTTTTATGTCAATGAGACAAATTTCATTTATTTTCCCATAAGGTTCAGATCAGTTCTCTAAATTCCTGAGGAACTTCAACCTTTCCCATACTGTGACTCCATTTGACAACACCAAAAGGTGCCAGAACCCTCCTACACTTCCATGTAGCCATAGAGTAAGAGAAATTGGTTGCAACCTCCAGGTTGAGAACTCGTGATTTAGATGAGATCGGTGAATAACAGGATAATAAGGGTAGATAAATTAGGTAATATGCAGAGGAGCAATTAAAAAAAAATCCCCTGCGCAACTCAATATTTTTCATTAATAAACAATGGAGGTGGTGAAGAAGGAGGAAAAAAGGGAGATAAAGAGGGGAAATATTAAAAAAAAATTAACTGAAAACCAAATTAACTGGGGGAAAAAACCTGAAAAAATTAACTGAACTTTGAACAACATGACAAATTACCCACTGAAATCTTCATTTGGTTGGAAAAGGAATTATTTTTGTTAAAAAAGTTGCAAGAGAAAAATTTCAACAATATTATTCATCACTTCATTTTAAGGAGCACATTTAGTAAACTCAGTAACAGCACATACGCGATCGGTAACTTTTATAAGGGATAAGTAAATACATAAATGATTATTAGAATAATGAAAATTGCTACCAAAAGGGTGAGCCTACAAACAGCTGCTCCTCTACCGACAGCAGGGTCTTCTCCAGAACCATGAGCAGGATACTTGAGGCTATACACCAATCATGAGAGCTGGGAGATGTCCACAATCTCTAGCACAAGGTTGCTAAGGAAGCCTCAGGCTCCCTAGCTCCTCTCCAGAATTATGGGGTGTGTCTGCCACAGAAGTCAGTGGGAGTTGCTCCACAAGTACTATTATAGGGAAAGACACGTCTAATGACAACCCATTGTGGGTAGCTCAAAGAGCCTGCTGGGAATGGGAGCAGTGTGTTTCAAGGGGCTTACCTGGCAGAAGATCAGAGAGGCATCATCACGTGTCAGGAGGAAGAGAAGAACAGGACATAAGGATGCCTGTCCTTCTCCCATCCCCCAACAAAGACCAACGTATGTTTGTTGAACTCGAACTTTCAAGTTCAGATTTGTACAGGTCTTGCTGTAACAGAAATGCTGTTGGATTCTTCGCTATGATGGTTCCCTATGGACAATTTAGACATTTTATTGAAACCTGTGCTTTGACACTTTTTAGATACATTCCTTAGAGAAGGATGGTGCTGTGATTAAGGTATTGGACTGTTACTTGGGAAACATGGGCTCAATTCTTAGCTCTGGCACAGGCACTGACTTCTGGTTTTGCTGTGGGTGATTTTGAAGAGGGGTGTGTGTTGGGGAGGGGGCGCTCTGCCAGCTTGGGGAGGGGGGCTATTTTCAGCATGTTTATACGCTTCTTTTATAGTCTAGTTATTGAATATGTGTCTATCATTGGTATCTTAATAATGTAATGATTATTAAGATAGTAATGAACTACATAATCATATTACGAATTACAGTATATTAAAATCATTGCACTCATCTACAAGCTGTCTTCATTAGTGACCCAGTCTAAAGACATTACATCTCACTGTGTAGCTTTCTGGATGAAACTGTCGGCAACACTGGCTCGTGAGGGCAGTACTGGGTTTACAATGGCACCAGACGCCGGGCCCACATGCAGGAGGGGCCCAGTTCCACCTGCATTCTGCCCTGAGGCCCCATCCTCACTCAGCCTCTTCCCCCTGAGGTCCCATCCACTGCTCGCTCCTCTCCACCTCCTCCCCCCTGTGTGAGTGGCGGCAGGAGCCTTGGGGACAAGAAGCCAAGTGGGGGCGGGTTCTCAGAGCAGAGTGTGAGCTGAGCACCCCCCCCCCTATTTTTTTTCAATGGGTGCTTGAAGCCTGGTGCACCCATGGAGTCAGCGCCTATGTCACAGGCTTCCTGTGTGATCCTGGGCAAGCTACTTAGGGCCAGATTTCTAAAGATGTTTTAAGTGCTTAAAATGCAGCTCTGTACTTTTGAAAATCTCAGGCAGCTATCTCCTATTGATTTCTGCATCTTTAGGTGCCTAAATACCTTTAAAAATCTGGCCCTTAATGTGTCTGTGCTCAGTTTCCCACCCATGAAATGGGGGAAGCACCACTTCCGTTCTTTCCTCACATTCATCTGTCTTATCTATTATGGTTGTAAGCGCTTTGGTTAAGAAACTGTCTCTCAAATTATTTGTCCACACTGCAGACTACTATAATACAAACAAGAATAGTGACTTTCCAAGTTCTTTGTAGAAAGGAGATGGAATTAGCAATAATAATTTGTGTCAAAGTCTTTGGAGTAAAAGAAATTGAAGTTAAAAAGAATAGCTGCAACCGTTGCAGTTGTTTTCTGCGTAGCCAGTTTGTTGCTATTGTTGGAAGTGCAAAAAGGGACTCTTTCTGCCTAATTAACATTTGATCAAGTGATCTATCCTCTAGGCAAATGCCAGCATGTCATTGTTTCATGTAAATCAACGTATTTTTATAATCTGACCGTGTAGCTGTCCATGACAATGTAAGGACCAATTATGACTTGTATAAACCCTATCGAATCCACATCTGACTTACAGTATTCATCAAATATTCAGAAACAATGCACTGAGAATATTTTCTAAATGGACTTTTATCATCCCTCTTTGTTTCATACAACTTTTAAAGGCAAAATATAATTGGAGCAGAGAGAGAAAATAGCATCCCAAGAGATATGAACATTCTGGAAGATATTATTATTAACCTACTATAATACTAAACTTGCAATAAAATAGTAGGAGCAAATGTTATCTGTCCCCTGATCTGTGTTATTGTATAATGCCAACTATAATCATTACGACAAATTAGGTAATTGGTGTTGGGAAGGAAAGGGAAGAGGATACAGTCTGAAAAATCCCTCTCTCACCCACGTTGCAGTTCCCGTTCCACAGAGCTCTAAGAATATGCTTAAAGTGGAAGCTGAACCTACCATTTTCTGTGTTCTTCCAAGACTTAGAGATGACTTTTCCCCGGTGAAAACTGCAAATCAAAGGGAGACAACAGCTTGAAAGAGGTGCTCACTGCTTCAGCTCAGGTACAGAAGAAAGCACAAAATGGCATAACTCGCTGAGACAACAGAATAATGTTAGGATACTATTGTTTCTTCAGTCAAGATGAAACTTGAGAAATCAATTACATGTTAAACAGCTGCTGCTACTCACTTCCTCAAAGCTATATAGTTAAATTAAGCCTTTGGGACCTCATTTATTCCAGCCCACCCTCTACCCTGATAAGAACAGCTCAGGGTTTTATTTGTACTTATTTTCCCCTTTTCCCAGAGTCCACATTTGCTCATGAAGAAGAGGTGCACTGTCACAGATTCTATATAGCAATTCACTATCAAGTTTGCCATGTTTTTGTATAGCTTCCTTTTCAAATGGCCTGTTTTAGACAAATACAATCTCTCTCTCTCTCTCTCATACCTTCAGCGGCCAGATTGGCTATGGTTACTCCTACTCCAAGAATCTCCTGAGAAGCCCAGCTGAGGCGACATGGGTGACCACAGTGGGTGCGCAATGCCAAAATACTTAAGGAGGAGAATTAAAAAAAAAAATGAACTGGGTAGGGGTAAGAGGGTTGTTAGAAAGGAATAACATCCACTCAGATGACCCCAATTTGCACAAGTTCAACTTCCTCTTTCTAGATGGCAATGTTGTTAGAAGCAGTGTGAATAGAGAGAGGATCCTGACATTAAAATAGTTTAGAATTGGAAATTTAACTATGATTAGTTAGGGTTCAATCCCGCTCGTATCAAAATCAACGATCAGGTCTCTTTTTGAACACCACCAGTATACCTGAAGTTGAATAATAAACAGACATGTTCCCTATTCTAAGAAGCTTACAGTTTAAATCCTACCTCTGTTGTGCTTTTCTCCCACTCTCAAGACACAAAGAGGCATAATGGTATTTTGTTCTGAGCAGTAAGTGGCCACAATCAGGCCTATAGTTGCCTACATTCTGTACTTAATTCCTAAAGATATGTTATCAATACAATAGCATTTGGTTTTGCTGATAGACCCAGGCAGCTAGACATTTCTTTTCATAGATGGTACATTTAGACTTTCACTTTCAGGTATTATAAATAATGCATCTGCTTTGCTAAAATTCTGCTTAGTTCTGTGAGACCTGCAGATACATTTTTATAGAAGGAAAAATACTTTATAAGTGGTTCTACTTAATTTATGTAGGCAATCCAGTTAGAATACTTAACAGACCATCCGTCCTGAGGGCCTGCATATGTCTAATTCTTCTCTAAAGCTCATTGCATGCCTTTAGTGCAGGGGTTCTCAAACTGGGGGTCAGGACCCCTCAGGGGGTCATGAGTTTATTACATAGGGGGTCGTGAGCTATCAGCCGCCACCCCAAACCCCGCTTTGCGTCCAGCATTTATAATGGTGTTAAACGCATTTTTATATATTTTTAATTTATAAGGGGGGGTCGCACTCAGAGGTTTGCTATGTGAAAGGGGTCACCAGTGCAAAAGTTTGAGAACTACTGCTTTAGTGCTATGGAAATAATCTGTTTGATGCATTCAGTATTACAAAATGGATGTTCATTAAGGGACTGGTCCAAAACCAACTGAAGTTTAATGGGAGACTGTCCATTAAACCTGCAAGGTGTGTGTCACGCCGTCTGGAGTGGCTCAACTGTGAGTGCCAACTTCAGGGCAGACTGCCAAGAAGCAGAGCAGAGACCCCCAAACTGGTTGTATGTTCTTGTGACAGAATGCACCCCATAGTCACACCCTACACATGATTGTAATAATCTTTGTACTAAGTAGGCCTTGTGAGGTATCATTTGAAAACTCATAACTTGCTGATCAGTCATATCATGGTAAAGTCCACATAGCAACATTATGTATAAAATCAATGAACTTATGAACACTATGAACATAAACTGAAAGCATGACCGAACTGTTTCCCAAATAAGTCTGGGGAGTGGCTAAACCAACTTCTCAAAGATAAAGGGAAAGCTTATGCCCCAGCCAGGTGTCAACAAAATTGATGGGCCCTCATCTGTCAAGTGGCCATTCTGTGGCAAGAAAAGGGGGCATGGACAAAGACCTGCATTTTAGCAAAGAAACAGCAGGAAACAGTCTCCTTCCTCCACATTCTCAGCTGGAAGTGCTTTTCAAAGAGGGTCTGAAACTACACAAAGGAGGGGCAAACACCCCAAGACACCCTTCTCTCTCTCTCTGGCCCATCTTATTCTCCACATTTGAGAAGACAAAGGAAACAGCCATTGGACTCTGGGGGAGAGATCCTGACCTGAAGAGTTTGATCAGTAATGCTGTTGGAAGCATATAGTGAGAAACTTTACTTTAAATCAAATATACTTTGTTAAACTGGGCACTAGAAAGCATTTTATCTTTATTTGGTAACCATTTCTTACTCTCATGCCTCATCTCACTTAAAATCTCCCTCTTTGTAGTTAATAAACTTGTTTAAATTCAAGTGTCTGAGTAACTCCTTTTAGGGTGGCAAGCTGTGTGTATATTATTCCCTTAAAGGAATAACAGACTTAATATATTTGGACTGTCCAAGAGAGGGCTGGGCAGTATAGGACATACATTTCTGGGGGGAAATCCAAAACAGGGGTTTGTTGGGTCACCCTGCAGTATAATCAAGGCTGGTGAGAGCCAGGGTGTGACTAGCAGGCTGCAGTTAAACACACACATCTGGTGCCTCCAGCTTCCATCCCGGACACACCACACGATCCATCGTCTACAGCCAAGCGCTGAGGTACAACCGCATCTGCTCCAACCCCTCAGACAAAGACCAACACCTACAAGATCTTCACCAAGCATTCTCAAAACTATGATACCCACACAAGGAAATAAAGAAACAAATCAACAGAGCCAGACATGTATCCAGAAGCCTCTTGTTACAAGACAGGCCTAAAAAAGAAACCAACAGAACTCCACTGGCCATCACCTACAGTCCTCAGCTTAAACCTCTCCAATGCATCATCAGTGATCTACAACCCATTCTGGACAATGATCCCTCACTTTCACAGACCTTGGGAGGCAGGCCAGTCCTCGCCCACAGACAACCTGCCAACCTTAAGCATATTCTCACCAGCAACCACACATCGCACCATAACAACTCTAACTCAGGAACCAATCCATGCAACAAACCTCGATGCCAACTCTGCCCACATATCTACACCAGCAACACCATCACAGGACCTAACCAGATCAGCTACAACATCACCGGCACATTCACCTGCACGTCCACCAATGTTATATATGCCATCATGTGCCAGCAATGCCCCTCTGCTATGTACACTGGCCAAACTGGACAGTCACTACGCAAGAGGATAAATGGACACAAGTCAGATATCAGGAATGGCAATATACAAAAACCTGTAGGAGAACACTTCAACCTCCCTGGCCACACAACAGCAGATGTCAAGGTAGCCATCTTACAGCAAAAAACTTCAGGACCAGACTCCAAAGAGAAACTGCTAAGCTCCAGTTCATTTGCAAATTTGACACCATCAGATCAGGATTAAACAAAAACTGTGAATGGCTATCCAACTACAGAAGCAGTTTCTCCTCCCTTGGTGTTCACACCTCAACTGCTAGCAGAGCACCTCACCCTCCCTGATTGAACTAACTTTGTTATCTCCATACTGATTTATACCTGCCTCTGGAAATTTCCATTACTTGCATCTGATGAAGTGGGCATTCACCCATGAAAGCTTATGCTCCAATACTTCTGTTAGCTTAAAGGTGCCACAGGACCCTCTGTTGCTTTTTACACATCTGGTAGTGACCTGTATGCTGGTAAACCGTTTGTGAGTGGTGCAGGCTTGGAGCTACAACAGTAAGGTGGTGCAAGGCATCCCAAGTTGAGGGTCAAGGGTGACAGACCTCCCACAGGTCTGGATTTCACAGTTCTATAATTAGATTTCCCCAATCCAGTAATAAATGTGAACTCCTAAAGCACTATAACAGCCTTAACATTGAGTCACTTGGGCATTCCACTCTGTTTTGCCACCCAGGCAAGCTGGATTTAGTGATAGATGGTCGCTATATGCCAAAGATCACAAAACATTCAGGTTACTCCCAGTCCCAAAGAACCAGTCATTTACCCTAGGTCAATTTGTACCTTATATCTCACACCAAAGAGAACACTTGTAGTCAATCCTATTGTAAACTATCTAAGGATTTATTAACTAAGGAAAGAAATGAGAGAGTTATTACAAGTCTAAAGCAGGCAAGCCTATAGACACAAATGAGTTACAGTTTATGGTTTCAAAAGGTGACAGTTGTAGTAATCTGTCTGCTCTGAATATCTTTTAAGACTAACCCAGGTTGACCCTGGAGATCTCTGCTTCTGTTTTGTAGCTCTGGTCCTGTGAGAATTCAAACAGCAAAAGAAGTGAACATTTTTCACCAGCTATTTTTAGTTCCTTCTTCCAGAATTCAAGGGATGAGCCCTTTTGCCCATAGCCTCTTCATGGGTGTAAGGGGGCAATTAACAGTCTTTGTGTTGTGATGTCTCACAATGTCCCATTTAGTTTTGACAAGCCTTCTTGGTGGGCAGGAGATAATCCTCCGGACTGGGATCACAGTTTCAGAGCAAACATTTTTAGTTACAAAACAAAACAAAAAAAAACCGCTTAAATATTATCTTACAGCATGTGTTAAAGATATTATAAGTGAGATTAATGCATGCAGCATCATAAAGTCTAAACACATTATTATAAGTCCAATACCCATTTTAACCATATTATCACACAGGGGAACGAGAGTAGTTTTCAGCAATGAATTTGTCAGTGCTCAGCTGAGTCCTAAAGTCCTAAAGCTTTGGCAACAGCTGGCATCTGGTCTGTCAGTGTCACAGTGTTAACCACCTCTGAATTGTTACATGCTTGTTTAAAAAAAGCTTTGTGCCACCTATTGATTTAGGGGAGATTTTCAAAGGCATAAATGTTGGCTAAGCACCCAACGCTCAAAGACTTTCAAAGATGCGCCCTTTGAAAATATCCCCTTTTGTGCATAGCCACCAATGCACTAGTTTTAACTATTGTATAAACAAGTTTCCTTTTGGAAACCATAGTTATGTTGATTTTATTTCTCTAATTTTTTTTTCTAAATTGAATTTGGCAGTTACCCATCATGTAGCATTTAAGTTTCAATTCACTGTAAACTGAAACTGCCTGGTGACTGGAAAGGCACATTAATGAAACAAAAAGTCCCCCTACCCCGCCGGGTGAGAAATGTTTCAATCATCACACAACATAGAGAATGATATTGCCCTTTAGAAAGAGAGAGAGAGCATACAAGATAGCTCAGTGGTCTGAAACTTCAGACCTATGGCATGCTTCTCAGAGGCACTGAATCATTATATTCAATGGGAATTGGGAATGCGCAGAACCTCTGAAAATAAGGCTGCTAGCACTTCTAGGAATCACAGTTTCAATCACACAAGAGCAACACAACCTTTCAGCCATCTGAGGTAGACAAATTAAATTCCATGCAATGTGTCATGCGAAGAGAGGAGATAAACCCTAAGGCCCCGACTGTTCTGTGTTGACAAAGAATCCATAGCACTAGTCATAAAAGTAAGCATTTGCTCCTATGTCTGGCCAGTTCTCCCTTCTCTATTGTGAAGGTGAAAGTTGCTCAGTAGAAAAGTACTCCCACTGTACAGTGAGGATATCTTTTCCCTCCATAGAAGTGGCACAACCAAGAAAGGAGTCACAGAAAACATATTTCCACACAGACAAAACAACAAACGACTGCTGACCAATCCACAGGAGGCCTGAGACCTAAATGGTTTATGCAGCATTAACTGCTGTGACACGAGTCACAGAGTAGCTGATGAATACGAGCAACTGGCAGTTGTTTCAGGGGTGCCCATCTACAAAGCCACCTGCATCTGTTGGAGTGGAGACCAGGGGTTTGCCCTCCCCTGGATTTCTGATTTCACCATGCTATTACTTAGCCATTTACTGTAGTAATGTCACATTGGGTGCAATCTTCAAGGTATGATACTTACCAGGTGATTTAACAGGTAGTCACCAAATTCTTAGAAAAAAATCTTATTCATTTTTTGATGACTATACAGTACAATAAAGCTTTACACCAAAATAGATAGATGCACAATGTGGACCCCAAAGAGAAATGGATAGGAAAATGGAGAAAAAACAACAACAAATGGTCACGGCAGATAACTGTGGAACTGTAGGATCCTGACTGATAACAGTTACAGAAATTGTGGTGGTAAGAACTAAAAATACTCAAGACAATACACAAAAGAGGAAACATAGTAGGCCAGATCAGACTACGGAAGCCTCACCTCCAGCTGGGTAGAAACACAAACTGAGCTACATAATTAATTCAGTGCTTGCTTCTGCAAACCAGAATTAAATAATATTGCACTGTAAATAAAAAGGATTGATGGTCCAAATTCAGCTGTTTGAGGCCCACGGCAATAAGAACTTAACCCACTTGGTTTTGTGTTGTACAATTGATACCTGTTTCCTAAAACATAAATTTGTCTAAGTACATGCCAAAAAAATCTGTTTGCACTGGAATATGCCAATTAAAAAGTGACCTACCGAATCACTGTTCCACTGTCCCATTAAAATGCAGAGAGGCACTCTCACAATACAGATTTAGACAATGGCAGCTCTTGGTCTATTTACTAGAGCTGGATGATGTGGCTAACTGGTTTTCCTATTGTCTAGACTTGACTGGGGTTTGAATGAGGTCTACTTAAGTGCAACATGGGTAGGAGACAGGTATTACTGGTTGTCTGGAGGGGAAGGAAAGCTGACGGAATAGCAAAGGAGCATTACTTCCTTGGCTAAAGAGGCATTCCCATCTGCTGTTACTGTAAGGGTATGGCTACACTACGAAATTAGGTCGAATTTATAGAAGTCGATTTTTTAGGAAGCAATTTTATACAGTCGATTGTGTGTGTCTTCACGAAGCACATTAAGTCGGTGGAGTGCATCCACAGTACGGTGGCTAGTGTTGACTTCCGGAGCGTTGCACTGTGGGTAGCTATCCCACAGTTCCCGCAGTCTCCGCTGCCCATTGGAATTCTGGATTGAGCTCCCACTGCCTGATGGGGCAAAAACATTGTCACAGGTGGTTTTGGGTACATGTCGTCAGTTGCTCTCTCCGTGAAAGCAATGGCAGACAATCGTTTCACGCCTTTTTTCCGTGCGGACGCCATACTGCTTTCAGCAGACTGTGCAGTAGGACTGCTAACCATCATCATCGAACGACCGCTTCCGCTGCCACTCTGCTCTCCTGGTGCCATGAATCCACCTCGCAGGTCCTCTCGTCATTCTGAATAAATATCTATTCTTGTGGCATCCGCTGCAACTCTGCTCTCCTGCTCTTGTCTCGCCATACCACGGCAAGCGTGCAGCCCGCTCAACTCAGCTAAGGGACACCGCCGCTGTTGTGTCCTGGTGCTGCTGGCAGCAGACAGTGCAATAGGTTGGCAAACCTGGCCATCCAACCACCACTTCCACTGCAACTCTGCTCTCCTGCTCTTGTCTCAATAGATAGCGAATTTCTCTATGTTGGCTGTCATGGGCTCCCACTTCCGCTGCAACTCTGCTTTCCTGCTCTCATGAATCCACCTCGCAGGTCCTGTCATCGTTCTCTATAAATATCTATTCTCGTGGCATCTCTCTATAAATATCTATTCCGTCATCCACCACTTCCGCTGCAACTCTGCTCTCCTGCAGACGCCATACCACAGCAAGCATGGAGCCCGCTCAGATCACCGCGGCAGTTATGAGCATTGTAAACACCTCACGCGTTATCCTGCAGTATGTGCAGAACCAGAACCTGCAAAAGCAGGCGAGGAGGCGACAGCAGCGTGGTGACGAGAGCGATGAGGACATGGACACAGACTTCTCTCAAAGTACAGGCCCCGGCAATTTGGACATCCTGGTGGCAATGGGGCATGCTCATGCCATGGAACGTCGATTCTGGGCCGGGAAAACAAGCACAGACTGGTGGGACCGCATAGTGTTGCAGGTCTGGGATGATTCCCAGTGGCTGCGAAACTTTCGCATGCGTAAGGGCACTTTCATGGAACTTTGTGACTTGCTTTCCCCTGCCCTGAAGTGCAAGAATACCAACATGAGAGCAGCCCTCACAGTTCACAAGCGAGTGGCGATAGCCCTCTGGAAGCTTGCAACACCAGACAGCTACCGGTCAGTAGGGAATCAATTTGGAGGGGGCAAATCTACAGTGGGGGCTGCTATGCTCCAAGTAGCCAACACAATCACTGAGCTGCTGCTATCAAGGGTAGTGACTCTGGGAAATGTACAGGTCATAGTGGATGGCTTTGCTGCAATGGGATTCCCTAAACAGTGGTGCGATAGACGGAATGCATATCCCTATCTTGGGACCGGACCACCTTGGCAGCCAATACATAAACCGAAAGGGGTACTTTTCAATGGTGCTGCAAGCACTGGTGGATCACAAGGGACATTTCACCAACATCAGTGTGGGATGGCCGGGAAAGGTACATGACGCTCACATCTTCAGGAACTCTGGTCTGTCTGAACAGCTGCAGCAAGGAACTTACTTTCCAGACCAGAAAATAACCGTTGGGGATCTTGAAATGCCTATAGTTATCCTTGGGGACCAGCCTACCCCTTAATGCCATGGCTTATGAAGCCATACACAAGCACCCTGGACAGTAGTCAGGAGCTGTTCAACTATAGGTTGAGCAAGTGCAGAATGGTGGTAGAATGTGCATTTGGATGTTTAAAAGCACGCTGACGCAGTTTACTAACTCGCTTAGACCTCAGCGAAACCAATATTCCCATTGTTATTACTGCTTGCTGTGTGCTCCACAATATCTGTGAGAGTAAGAGGGAGACATTTATGGCGAGGTGGGAGGTTCGGGCAAACTGCCTGGCCGCTGATTACGTGCAGCCAGACACCAGGGCAGTTAGAAGAGCACAGCAGGGCCCGCTGCGCATCAGAGAAGCTTTGAAAACCAGTTTCATGACTGGCCAGGCTACGGTGTGAAAGTTCTGTTTGTTTCTCCTTGATGAAAACCCTCCCCCCCTTGGTTCATTCTACTTCCCTGTAAGCCAGCTGAGACCTCCCCCCTTCGATCACCGCTTGCAAAGGCAATAAAGTCATTGTTGTTTCCAATTCATGCATTCTTTATTAATTCGTCACACAAATAGGGGAATAACTGCCAAGGTAGCCCGGGACAGGTCGGGGAGGAGGGAAGCACCAGGTGGGGTGGGGGAGGAGGGGAGGAGGGAAGGACAAGGCCACACTGCACTTCAAAACTTATTGAATGCCAACCTTCTGTTGCTTGGGCAGTCTTCTGGGGTGGAGTGGTTGGATGCCTGGAGGCTCCCCCCCCTCCCCGTGTTCTTGGGCATCTGGGTGAGGAGGATATGGAACTTGGGGAGGAGGGCGGTCGGTTACACAGGGGCTGCAGCGGCGGTCTGTGCTGCCTTTCCTGCAGCTCAACCATACGCCGGAGCATATCAGTTTGATCCTCCAGTAGCCTCAGCATTGCATCCTGCCTCCTCTCATCACGCTGCCGCCACCTATCATCTTGCTCCCGCCACCTCTCCTCGTGTTCATTTTGTGCTTTCCTGGACTCTGACATTGTCTGCCTCCACGCATTTTGCTGAGCTCTTTCAGTGTGGGAGGACTGCATGAGCTCAGACAACATTTCATCGTGAGTACGTTTTTTTCCACCTTCTTATCTGCGCTAGCCTCTGGGACGGAGATTTTAGGGGGAGCCTTGAAACATTTGCAGCTGTGGGAGGAAAAAAAAGGGAGAGTAGTATTTAAAAAGACATTTTTTAGAGAACAATGGGTAGACTTTTTCCCGGGGAACCAAGCTGTTAACATTATATAGCACATGTGCTTTCGGTACAAGGTCGCATTTTGCCTCCGAATGTCCCCTTAATAAAATTCCCCTATTTCAACCAGGTGACCATGAATGATATCACTCTCCTGAGGATAACACAGAGAGATAAAGAACGGATGTTGCTTGAATGCATTCGAGTAGCTGTAGTCTTCAGGGCAAATTGATCATTAAACAGGCTTGCTTTTAGACCAGGGGTCTCAAACTCAAATGACCACGAGGGCCACATGAGGGTTGGTTCATTGGCCCAAGGACCACATCACTGACACACCCCCCTCGCTGCCCCCGGCCCTGCCCCCACTTCACCCCTTCCATGAGGCCCCGCCTCTTCCCTCCCCTTCCCTGCCCCCATTCAAACCCCTTCCCTGAAGTCCCCACCCCAACTCTGCCCCCTGCCTGCCCCCAGAGGGTGCATGAAGGGTGTGGCGGGGTCTCAGGGCAGGGAGTTGAGGTGCAGCAGGGGGTTGTGGTGCAGGCAGGGGGTTCAGGGCATGGGGTTGGGGTGTGGGGTGCAGCCAGGGATTCAGGGCAGGGAGTTGGGGGGCAGAGTGCAGGAGGCCTTCAGGCTCCAGGGTAGCAGCAGCACACATTGGGGCCAGGGCAGGCTGCCAGCCCCGGCCCAGCTCCGCAAAGTAGCTGGAACCATGTCCCTGCGGCCCCTGGGGGAGGGGGATGCAGGGCTCCGCCCGCTGCTTGCTGCGCCTCCAGGTACCTTCCTCGAAGCTCCCATTGGCCGCGGTGCCCCATTCCCGGCCATTGGGAGCTGCAGGGGGGCGGTGCCTGGAAGCCACGGCAACACACAGACAGAGCCCTCTGCTTCTCTCCCTCCCCCCCTGCAGCCACAGGGACGTGATGCCAACCGCTTGAGGGAGCGGCATGGGGCTCAAGGGGGACAATCTTGCAGCTGTAGTTTGCCCACCCCTGGCCTAGAGGTAGGCCAGGGGGGTGGGGTGGGCGCGGGCCACAGGAAATTGCCCCGTGGACCGCATGCGGCCTGCAGACCGTGTGTTTGAGACCCCTGTTTTAGACCATGTATTATTTACAAAAGGTACACTCACCAAATGTGTCTTCTCTGCCTACAAGGTCGGGGAGCCCTCCTTGAGAGGGTTGGGAGGGTATTGTCTCCAGGGTGATAAACAGTTCCTGACTGTCGGGGAGAACGCTTTCTCCACTTGCCTGCGCTACCCTCCTCCTCGTCTTCCTCATCCCCCAAATCGTCACCCCTGTTGCGTGAGACTCCCCCCTTCCAGGAATCCATGAACAGGGGTGGGGTAGTGGTGGGAGCACCCCCTAGAATTGCATGAAGCTCGTCATAGAAGCGGCATGTCTGGCAGTCTGATCCGGAGCGGACATTTGCCTCTTTGGTAGGCTTGCCTGAGCTCCTTAAGTTTCACGCGGCAATGCTGTGGGGTCCTGTTATAGCCTCTGTCCTTCATGCCCTTGGAGAATTTTTCAAATATTTTGGCATTTCGTCTTTTGGAACGGAGTTCTGATAGCACGGATTTGTCTCCCCATTCAGCAATCAGATCTAGTACCTCCCGTTTGGTCCATGCTGGAGCTCTTTTGCTATTTTGGGACTCCATGGTCACCTCTGCTGATGAGCTCTGCACAGTCACCTCTGCTGATCAGCTTGCCATGCTAGCCAAACAGGAAATGAAATTCAAAAGTTCGTGGGGCTTTCCTGTCTACCTGGCCAGTGCATCTGAGTTAAGAGTGCTGTCCAGAGCGGTCACAATGGAACACTCTGGGATAGCTCCCAGAGACCAATACCGACGAATTGCATCCACACTACCCCAAATTTGACCCAGCGATGTCGATTTCAGCGCTAATCCCCTCTTTGGGGAGGAGTACAGAAATCGATTTTAAGAGCCCTTTAAGTCGACAAAAATGGCTTTGTCATGTGGACGGGTGCAGGGTTAAATCGATCTAACGCTGCTAAATTCAACCTAAACTCATAGCGTAGACAAGGGCTCAGTTGATATCTGGGGAGCCTAGGAGAAAAAAATTCCCCTGCACCCTTGTTTCAGATGTGAATTTGACTACATTTTATTTATAGCATCTATCCCAGCTGCTAAGCATATTGCACATATTTTATTGAGATTGTTTTTATACAAGGGTCCCATATCAGGTCCATAAATGAAATAGATGAATCAGAATTTCCTACATCTTTCCAAGGCTGTCTCAGTTATCCTTCTCTCAATCTCCTCAGTCAACCCACATCTCCGCTATAAGGAAAAGCCTGGGGAAATAGGTGGTCCTTGTAACACGTCTAAAAAGATCATCCCATTTGAGCTGTTGAGCCAAGAAAGAACATGAATTGCAGAGGCAAGTCCTTTTCCACCAGTCACCAAGAATGCTCCATCAGCCCCCTCTTATCCATGCCACTGCAAAAATCCAATCTGCAGGAGTGTTTGGCTATACTTGACCAACACTTGAAGAGGACTCAAACATAAGTGAGTGCATGTTATTTATTTAGTACACCTTAAGGTAACCATTTTATGTATGTTCTTCAACAATTCACTGGGTTCTAGCCATAATTCAAAACCTGTTGGTTTTGCTCTATAAAGCCTTTTATTATATGAGTGCTGTCTTAAAGATTACTTGTGCATTGCCCAGACAGTTGGGGCACTCAAACTGGCAGTCACCAGATTAGTCTGTTAGGGGGCAGGGCTTTTTCAGTAAAGGGCCCTTGGTTCTGGAATATGCTTCCGACTTGCTCCAACAGAGCTAGAGTTTGTTCATCTTCCCCCCAAACTCTCCCAGGCTTGCTTGTTTACACAACATTTTCCCCGCCCAAGAGATGAGTTGTACAATGTGGGGTGGTAAATCTACCACTGACCATTTTAAAATCAAGATCGGGTTTTTCTAAATTACATGCTCTGGAAATAGTTTGGAGAAGTTCTGTGGTTTGTGGTATACAGAAGGTCAGACAAGATGATCACAATGGCCTTTGAATATACAAATATGTTGTTTGTGGTATTGGCTTACATGATTGTTTTTACTGTAAATTCATGTACATACTCAAAGTCTTTACCACAAAAATGCAGACAATTTTTTTCAGGTCTGCAACCTAAGCACTGAAAGGCAGGGGCCCGGGGGGGGGAGGGGGAGGTAGTACCTGATCATGTAATTGAAGACACTGGCATAAAGCACACACCAAACAACTTAACGTTCCACACAAATCTTAATTTTGGTGTTTTTAAACGTGCGTGCTTGTCTAATTTTTAATAAAATACTATAAAACACAGGATGATTTTGTATAGTAGTTCCTACCAGAGGGTTGTTTGTTTTAAAAAATACAAGTTCTGTCACGTACAACTTTAACACTACACCACATAGGTAGGTTTCAGAGTAGCAGCCGTGTTAGTCTGTATCCACAAAAAGAACAGGAATACTTGTGGCACCCGGGCTGTAGTCCACGAAAGCTTATGCTCTAATAAATTTGTTAGTCTCTAAGGTGCCACAAGTACTCCTGTTCTTTTTGCACATAGGTAGGGTGACTAGACATCCTGTTTTTAATAGGACAGTCAACGTATTTAAGCCCTCTGCCAGGTGCCTGCTTTTTTGCTAAATACAGGCAAATTGTCCCGTATTTTCTGCCTCCCCCTGATTTCAGTACCAACGGGTCCTGCTGCTGTCTGGAATCCTGCTTGCCAGCCGCTCACCCACCAATGGTGAGGGATGGGGGTCGACGATGGGGATGAGTGCACAAGGCTGATGGCAGGAAGATGCAGCATGCGGTGCCAGGGGTCTCCTACTACCGGTCCGTGAGCACAGCCCCTGCTGTGTGCCAGCTGTCGGACAGCAGGGCCCCACTACCCATCCTGTTTCCTGGTGGCTGCGTGATGCGGCAGCTGGTCAGTGGGAGCAGGCGGTGACCTCAGGTTGGGAAGATGCAACACGAGGTAGCGGATGAAGGCCTGTCCCAGGGACCCAGCAGGGTGAAGAGGGCTGAGAGCGCCAGGCAGGGAGGGGACTGACCAACCAAACCCATGTGTGAGAGAGGAGTAGGGGTGGGTGTAGGGTTGCCAGGTGTCCTTTTTGACCAAAAAGTCCAGTCAGAAATGCTGTCCAGACACTCAAAGTCCAGTTGTCACCCATGCCGGAGTCTCCCTTGCCACCTCCTCCAACATCAGCAACATGGGCAGTGGCAACAGCAGCGTCAGGGATGGGCAGTGAGAGTACTCCCGCCCCCCCCCCGACTCCCGCTGCTGCTCCTGCCCTGCTGCACCCCACACCCTCAACCAGTACCCCTACCTTGCACAGGTGAGTAGCTGGAGCACAGCACACTCCCCAGGTGCCACACACCTGCTGTGGCCCCTGCCCAGGGCCTGGGGCAGCCCAGGAGGAAGGGGGTCCCCACTCAGCCCCTGTGGGAGGATCTCTGTCATGCTGTTTGCCAAAAATCGTGAGAACGGCCTGTATTTGTATGCAGATCTCTTCAACCACTCACCAGCTGGCCTGTCTTCTAGACGCATTTTATGGTAATTTACACCACCACAGGATACGACAGTGGAATCTGCTTGGTGCAAGGAGTGGTCAGTAACGACCGTTCTTAATCACTCTCGTCATTGACCCAACCATCTGTCCACTGGGTTTTGATTTGCCAAGGCACCCGTGGTCATTTCTGAACCAGTTTCAAACAGGATCGGGCAACTGTGCTGCCAATCTCTTTAAATGTGATTTTTCAAATGACCTACAATGCAGCTGTGATCAACTTCAGACTATGTTGCATATCCTTGATGAGTGCCCACTGACTTATTTCAATGGTAGGCTACCGGCTATCCACCTGATGCCATCAAATGTCTGGGCATGTTGCACACACATTGATTTGGTAGAGTTAGAATTGCTCAATAATAAAGTTGGTGCTATTCATTTCATGTATTTCAATCAGAAGCAGCTAGAACTGAATTCCGGATTTACTAGCTTGCAACCCACTTGTTTCTTTCTTTAGGCCAAACAGTATTTTGATGGGAAGAAGGGTTCATTTGGTCTATATGGCTGCCTCAAAATGATAGGACTCTGTCTTGGGGTCAGGAAGAATGCACAATTCACATGAAATGATCAGAAATTCAGGAGCAAGCTTATAACAAAATCTACTGAACACATAATAAAGACACTTCCTGTGGCTTATAACTTCAGCAAGACCAGCTGGATATTCACAGGGTCATCAAAAGGCACTTCACCTCCTCTGACCCTCATGACCATCCTCTTAAATTATTTCAAGTCATTGCTCCAAATCCCCAGGTCACTAAAGCCATTCAAAAGCAGTAAGAAAATATTAGTTAGTAAAACCATTATGTCCCATCCCCCCAAAGCTAACCTCAATGTCAGAAACAACTGAACCATTTTTGCTGAAAAACTTTAAAATGCATAACCTGAGAAGCAAGAACTGCCCGTTAATATAGGTTTAATTAGATGCCTGGTAATGATAATTTAAACATTACTGTAACTATTTCAGTGCTTGTCAGAGCATTTGAAGTGGGAGAAGGATGAACTTATTATGAAGATCTGCACAAATGGAGGGGCAGCTTGTTTGGTGTCCAGGATGGCTGGGCACAGTTTGTAAGCAGGGTTTGGAAGAATACCACTGGCTATACTTCCCACCCCATCTCCATCCCCAACTCAATCCTTGTAATAAGTGGTCTCCATAAACCAATGCAACAAAAGAATAAAAGAAAACAACCACCTATAAACACAAGTAGTTTTAAGATTTATTAAGAATACTTGAGCATAGTAGTGGCAAAACAGTTCAACATTTCATTTGTAACAGAGCCCTGATCTGCAGAGCAAGACAACAGATATTTTCTATGGTACTGAACATACTAGCAAAAGAACAGGTAAGTCAAAAGAAAGTTTGGTATGATCATGGCTAATCAGCCATAGTTTTGGGGTAGACTTAACTGCAATGTGATAAAGCTAGACATCTCTAAAATTAAGACTACAAAAGGTTAAATAATTCTATATAAAACCTTTTCTGCAGCAGGTAGGCAACAGATTCATCCTGTCACATTACGTTACAAGATTTGAAAATTAAACCAGGGCTAGAAGTTCTCAATAGAAAGATACCTGAATTGCATTTTCTTTGGATTATTGACATGGATATGCTCACCTCCACTATTCCTCTCCTTACTGATAAAAACAGTACAAGTGGATTTTTTTTAAATCCCTGAAAAGAGCTGGCATACCAAACTAAAGCAGTTTAGGTAGACACTGGAATAGAACATTAGGCTGCCTAAGATGCCACAGAAAAATAAGCACATTTAAAGTTATACCATACCATAATACAGTAAAATTGGCAGAAATCAGGCTTTTTTGGCGGGATCCCCACAATAAAACAATTTAAAGAGACTCATTTCTAAGATATGGAAAATGAAATTGTAATTAACTACACCAGGTGGAAACCTGGATATCCTCTCATGATCTATGTGTGTGAATTTTATCTTAGCTCAACTGAAGCCTCAACACCTTTAGTGTGCTGTGTCTGAGTGCTCTCCATGCTTTTAGGTCGTCAAGTCCCTTCAGAACTTGGAACTGTAATCTCCAAGAGTAAGGATTTTGATTTAGACAAACCCTTAAAATTACTAAAGGAATTTACCACCAGTACTTAAGGATAAGAGTCTCAACATTTCAACTGAAAACTTATTTTCACAATGGTTTTTGCTCCTTTGTTACTGAGTACCTGCGACTGTTGAGCAGGCAGACCACTCAGCTGGCTGCACAACAATAAAGATCTCACTTAACAGATGGTCAAGCTCCACTGTCTGTAAGGAGGTCGGAAAGCTTTAAGAAATATTTTACTATACCACTAATACTAGTGACCATTAGAATTTACATGTTAACAGATGTATTAACGTGCTTGGTTGACATGTCAAATACTGAACTATGAACAGGAAAACTGAAAACTGCAGCTCAGCAACAGAGCAGAACAGAATGATATAGTACAATGAACTTCCCGGGGGGGGGGGGGGGGGGGGGCATTTTACACACATACACCATCACTGTTTGAACTTTGGAATTTCATATGCTCCAAAATGTAGCCCACTGAATACTGTGTCAATAGTTCACTTTAATTTTGTTATGGAAGTCTCAAATTTTGTTTAAACGACCTACAAAGTGACAGACTCATGGTTAAAACTGAAGATGTAAATAAAGTTCAACAAACTTTAGTAAGTTACTTGAAAGACTAATGTATAGATACAAGATGCCTATAATTGACACATTTAGTTCTAAATGAAGCATAATCTTCTGAAAGTACAAATTCTATTAACTACCCTATGCAGAGAAGTGGTGGCTGTGGTCCCAGCTTTAGAGATTAGACATTTGAGGCAGTAGTTTAGTAGGAAGAGAACACAAGCAACTAATCTCTAATCTACAGTTATGCTGACCCCACAAAAAGTGAATTTGCCCAGCAATTTTTAATCGTGAGGTATATGAAGTAGGTGGGCATCAAGCTACCACAGAATTTCTGCCAAGTAAAAAAATATTTAACTGTTAAGGGAATACACATTTGATCGCTTATTCCAATGTTTAGTTAACAGCCTACACAAGGTTCAATATTACACAGCAGGAGAACTACCGCATTGCCCATCCAACTTATTATTAAATATAAACTAAATATGAAATATTTTAAAATTGGGCTACCTTTGGCAGCCCCACAAATATAAAAAGTTTTGAAATGGTATTGACCCTCTCGCTACAGACAAATACAGAATCAAAAAGTTACCTGTAGGAATAGTCACAGGTAAGTATTGAAGCCTCCCCTTCAAAATCCTTAAGTGTATTCATAAGAGATTTTGCAAAATGGAGCTGTATTACCCATTTACAATGAACAAAGATTAATTAGAAAACGAAAACATCTTTAAGTATGCAAGAGCTGAAGCTTTTTACCAAGAGAGTCATCTCATCATTGAGTCGCATTATTTAAAAAGGTTGACAGTGCTGGTGGACACAACCAACAGGAAAACACTAATCTCTTGCAGTTATAGTGGAACATGGCTGAACAGGTAGGACACAGATTCGCCATTGTGTGTTCTTCGGATTGCCTCAGCCAGAATCATGGAAATGTCAATAACCTAAAGCAATCAAGAAAATACAATTTATTATACCACTAACACTAGTGACTATTAGAATTTACAGCATCTTTCTTCTAAGGAACTCAAAGTGCTTTACAAACATTAACTAGATAAACCTCACCTGTGAGGACTGCTTACTATATCTATTTTAAAAATTGATAAACTGACCACTAAGAGATTAATCCAAAACTACACAGCAAGGAATACAATCCAAGTTTCCTAACAATTTTATCCACTAGATGGCATTATCTCCTTGAAGTAAGTTTACAGAACTACAGATCTTTACCACAAGTCTTGTTTCTGTTAATACCAAATTGGCTTTAGTTTATTCAATTTGACTACTGTATTATATCAGAACTTAATGTGCCTTTTGGTACTCTCAAACTGAAGTAGCTTTAAACAAACCCCAAAAAACAACACCATCACCAAAAAATTGTTTTCCCCAGAAGGAACTCCCAAGGGAACACCAGGCTTTGTGAGGTTGTCCTGAGATGCATTCAAACTTTTTTTGGTACGATGTAACTTCTGCTGTCTGGTATTTCATAAAAAAGTTATTTTAAAACTATATCCTCAATACAAGGAACAAATCAAAGACTTCAAGATAATAATTATATTGATTTCTCATATGCAAACATAACATGATGTACATTGTCAGAAGGAAAAAAAAGGGGGACTTAGTTTGACACACCAGTTAAATCACCCCCACCCCACGAAATCAACAGAGTTATTCAGGAGAAGCTGCCGTATATTAAGTCTTTTTAAAACTGACTAGATTTCACATTGGTATTTTAAAGGGACAGTCAAATTCTTCAATGTCATTTAGGAATAAATTCTACAAACAAGACAACTGTCCAGTGAATTTGTGAACAGTATCTTTTATGTCAGTGGCATGGGATCCTAGCATCAAGAACTGAATTCTAGATTTGCATTTTATCAAGCAGATGAAAAGCTACACCAAACAAACAACACAATACCTGAATCTTGGGACAATTTTTCATTTTCTCATCCTGTGGGATTGTGTTAGTTACTACAACAGCCTCAAATGCAGCATTATTGATTCGAGAAATAGCAGGGCCAGAGAAGATCCCATGAGTCAGAATAGCATAAACTTTAGTGGCTCCAGCAGACACTAACCTAAAAAACATGGGGAAAAACAGAAAAGTTTGCAATGTATGTTTGAGCACATAATTCTAGTGTTACTTAGGAAATAGCAAAACCAGATAATCTCTTGGTTTAAGATCTAGTTTACATATTGATTCTTTCAATAGACTACAAAAAAGTAATAACCCCTGTAAAATCACGTAGTACAGTTTTGAGTATCTACTAGCTTGTATGCATGACAAATAACGCAATACCCTCGGATAAACCTTAAGCTTAACACTTTTGACATCCAGTGTATTAAAAATTTAATTTTGTATGTGTTATGAGATTATATGCAACTTCTTTAGGAGGATGGGGAATGCTACTATAATTCCTCCAGTCACCAGCCCTTTGAAGCTTAACCCTGGGGAAGAGATCCATTGTCTGGTTGATTACTCATTCATGGTCTCTTCAATGGTTCAAACTGGATACTGGAGACCAGCAGACCAAAAAAAGAACATTGGAATAAATAATCTAGTGGTAAACTGACTCTCATCTTGGAAATTCCATGGTCAGGAGGGAGGGAGAGACGTGGGTCTCCATCCAAGAGGTGATGGCTGGGAGCCAGAACCCTAGAGTGGGAGCCCTTGCTGGACCACTGAGGGGAAAACACAGGTGCAGTTGAACTCCGACAGTATGGATATTAGGAAAGGCTGACCAAAAGTACATCCCAGTGAGCTCCCTACACTACACTTGCTGGTGAATAATTGTGAACTAAGTCAATGGGTGTCAGTAGCTATTGTGATGATCTAAAATAGTTACACTTTAACCAAGGTTAGTCTACAATCTGAATTCCAATACCTTTTTTTTTTTTTTTTTTTTTTTTTTTTTTTAAGTTCAAACCAAGTAGATTGCTGGAGATACAACTTACTTGAACTGCATGTATAAACTATTTAGAAATGGACATTTTCAAACATCTGTGGCAATTACTTGGGATATGGACTACATCTTTATTGTCCCGCAACTCAATTATGTTTGGAAACAATGAAGAAAGGACATAATCCTTTCCAAGTTTCAGATTTGGAGATAGAAAAAAAAAGTCACAGGATAAAAGTATTGCTTTACTGAACTCTTCACTCAGTTAACAGTGCCATCTTTTTGTGCAGGTCAGGATCTTCCTCCTGTTAATGCATTACGGTTCTCTTCACTCTATTGAACTTCTGACAATTAGGCCCCATCTCATCTCTCTACAGGAGAGGAAACAGGAAACAAGACATACAACAGTTTTGACCATCCATAAAGGGATAAAGCAGTGTCTCCTGGTTATCTAGATGCAGTTTAGGATGGTAGACAGACAAGTGAATGGGTAATAGGCCTCCCCCGGGTCCCAATATGGCCAAGGAGGAGGTGCATAAGGCATAGGAGGAGGCATCCAGGGGTGCACATACCAGCCAGGTATTGGTGGCAATTGTGGGCCACGAGTAGTTGCAGCTTTACCAGAGGTTTCTGGAAAGGGGCCTCTATAGAAGTGAAGAGAGAATCCTGAATTGACACTTTAGACTCCGAGGCAAGGTCTTCACCAGAATCCTCTTCCTCAAGCTCAGTCTGGAATGGTGGAGCATCAGGAGAGATCTGAGGTGAAACCATCAGTACCAAGTGAACTTTAGGTGATCTCCATGTCCCCTGTGTCAACAGCACATTGACACGGAGGAGCAGAGAATCGGACATCTCAGATACAGCCAGATGCCAGGGAAACCAGAACTCCTGTAGTACCAAGAGTGTTATCGGTACAGAGCCTACAGTCTGCACCAAGGTGATCGTGGCCGAGGGCGCTGACAGTACCGTAAGTCTCAGGGTGTTCAGAGGGAAGCAGTCAGAACTCCACCATGCTTCTTCGGTACTGAGAAAGCTCTTCTTGGCACCTCGATCCATTAATGGTACCACTGATCTCTCCAGGACCGAAGCTTTCCCATCTTTCAGTCTAGCCATGCCCTGGGAACCAATAACCTCACTGGTACATGATTGGAGAGCCAATGGCACCAAAGCAGCTGAAGATACTGATGACCTTGGCTTTTAGAGATTCTCTACTTATTGTGCTAGGGGAACATTCCTTTCACAGGAGTCTTGTCTCTTCCTCTTGGGAGCCCTGGAGGTTTGGGCCTCATGGAGGCAGCAGACTTGCTCAGAAACGGGAGGTGCCTTGGACTGGGTCAGAAGCCAGGTATAGAGAGCTCTCCATCATGAGGCGATGAAGCCTTCTCTGTTTTTTTCTGGCTCTTGACTTTAGTGCCAGACAAAACTTGCACCTCTGGGCAACATGCGATTCCCTGAGGCAACGATGCAGTGGGAGTGCCTGACACCAACCAGGATCTCCTCCAGGCATGAAAAACATTTGAAGCCAGCCAAACATTTATAAGAAGAAGCTATACTATTACTACTTACTAACTAATGAAACTCAAACTATTAATAAGAATAGAGGCTAAAGTTGAGGAAATCTCAACGGGACAACTGCCAGACCTCTGTCTCAGGCTGGGGCGGTTGAGAAGGAACTGAGGGTGGTTCACCCATGCAATGCTATAGCACAACAGCACAGGCCAAACGGACACTGCTAGAAGTTTCTGAACAAAGGCGCAGGGGGCACTAGTGCACCAGAGTGGAACACCCTAGGGATGCTACTCAAAGAAGAACTGGATCAGACAGAACCATTTAACTACCTGATTCAAGTTTTTGGAATTGCAGATGGTATTTCTGTAAGTTTGATGGATGGGAGATAGTAAGAGGAAAGAGGGGTCTGACTCCTCTACACTGTCAGAGACAAATAACACATCTGAGACTAGTAGCCATAATCTTGCTAAGTGATTCTTGCTTCAGTCAATTAATTAGTAATCATGGGATTGTAAGGGACCTTGAGAGGCCATCTAATCCAGTCCCCTGCACTTATGGCAGGACTAAGTATTACCTGGACCATCTTTGACAGATATTTGTCTAATACATACTGAGGTGCATTCCACTGGCCTGGCCCCTCCCAATTGCTCCTTATGGAGTTGTGACGTTATTGACATGAACTGTGACCATATAGATCATTGTTGCAACCAAGGTCCTATAGTTGCACCAAATCTTGTACAAAGAGATCGAGTAAGGTGTCTATGAAAAGGTTGTAATTTGCAGAGTATGACTATGCTGTCTGTATGTGTGTATCGTGTGTGTGTATTTGAAGTTATAAATATTGGCTATGTACTTGTATCTCAATGTGTTTGATTCTAAGTAGCATCAGTGAAGCATTTGGTCAGCTTCTTGAGAATTGGTACTTAAGTGTTTCTTGATAGGACTATTCTGAGTAACTGACAATTGACCTTGGCAGACTCCAATCCACATCTGAGGAGCCTTCCTGGGAATGTTCAGGTGAGCAATGGCTGCCACCTGCAAACTGAGTCATGCATGAACATGTGACTTGCCCATGTGACTCCAAACTCCATCTTGCTGCTGTGATTTTCCATAGTAAGAACTAAAGGGTTTCCTTCCACATGGCAGAGGATATAAAAGACTCTGGAAACCCCTCCATTTGGTCTTCATTCCTGTTTCTGACCTCTGGAGGAACTGTGCTTGAAACTGAAGCTCTGAATAAAAGGACTGAACTGCGCATCCAAGCAGGGATGTTGGTACTCCAGAGACTTAACTGGTTTAAATCAGCAGTAATCCCATCAAACCTGAAACAACCTGAACTAAGAACGTTGCAATTGTTGTGTAATTCCATTTAACCAATTTTAACTCATCTATATTTCTTTCTTTTTATGAATTAACCCTTAGATTTTAGATTCTAAAGCATTGGCAACAGCATGATTTGTGGGTAAGGTCTGACTTCTATAGTGACTTGGGCCTGGGGCTTCGTCCTCTGGGATCAGGAGAACCCTTTTTTCCTCCTGCTGTATTGGTTTTCATAATCATTCATCCCCATAAGGAGTGGTGCTGGTGGTGATACTGGGGAACTGGAGTGCCTGAAGGAATTACTTGTATGACTTCTCGTTAGCCAGTGGGGTAAAACCGAAGTCCTGCTGGTTTGGTGTGCCTTAGTAGTGAAGGACCCCCAGCCTCGGGCCGTGACTGCCCTGCTCTAAGCAATTTGTCCTGAATTGATACTCTCAGTAGAGTCCCGCCAAAGGCTGCTTTGTTACAGGAGTTCAAACTTGATTCATTACACTCTTTCTAGAGAAGGCAAGACAGACAATACAGTTCTATTTAAAAATACTGACAACAGAGTTAAACAAATTAAAAACAAAAAGCTAGCTGAAAACCTGGTTCGGCCACACAAAACCCTTTCCATCTGCTTAGTCAAGATAAGAACCATTTGTTCAGTCAGTACTGGCCCCTTTCATAAGGGGTGGAAATTTAAGTTAATTAGCTTTGTTTTTAGCGGTTTGTATCACCGAGTATCCAAAGTTGGCTAGAAAATGCAGAATAAACCTTTTCATTACATTGAAAAGAATTATGGTTTGGCACATTAATTCTTCCAAAGTCACAAGATTTTTCTGAAGACCATTATGAATAAAGATCTGTAAACTGTAAAAGCTCCATCTGATTTACTCAGCCTAAAAAAAAAATGGTGGCTATGTATATAAGAAGAGCACCTCTTTCAGCTGTAACTCTAAACTAGAACAGAGATCTTTTCCCAGAATTGCTGCATTAGATGAAGCAGGATTTCTAACAGTTAAAACAAAGCCAAATTATTTTTCCTATTTTGATTTGAGAATTCTTTTAAGTGTTTTTCGCACCACACTATCATTTATTATTTGTATTATAAGAACATAAGAATGGCCATACTGGATCAGACCAATGGTTCATCTAGTCCAGTAACCTGTCTTCGAGCAGCAGCCAATGCTTCAGAGGGAATGAACAGAACAGGTAATCACCCTGTCGCCCATTCCTAGCATCTGGCAAACAGAGGCTAGGGACACTTCAGAGCATGCTTTTGCATCACTGCCCATCCTAGCTAACAGTCATTGATAGACCTATCCTCCGTCAACTTAGCTAGTTCTTTTTTGAACCCGGTTATAGTCTTGGCCTTCACAACATCCTCTGGCAAAGAGTTCCACAGGTTGACTGTGCATTGTGTGAAGAAATACTTCCTTGTGTGTGTTTTAAACCTGCTGCCTATTAATTTCATTTGATGACTCCAATTCTTGTTTTATGAGAGGGAGTAAATAAACACTTCCTTATTTACTTTCTCCATACAAGTCATGATTTTATAGACCTCTATCATATCCTCTTTTAGTCGTCTCTTTTCTAAGCTGAAAAGTCCCAGTCTTATTAATCTCTCCTCATACAGAAGCCGTTCCATACCCCTAATCATTTTTCTTGCCCTTTTCCAATTCCAATATATCTTTTTTGAGATGGGGTGACCAGATATGTACACGATATTCAAGATGTGGGTATATCATGGATTTATATCGGGGTTCTCAAACTGGGGGTCGTTACCCCTCAGGAGGTCATGAGGTTATTACGTGGGAGGTCACGAGCCATCAGCTTCCACCCTCAAAACCCTGCTTCTCTATAATAGTGTTAAACATAAAAAATTACACCTCTACCCCGATATAACGTGACCTGATATAACATGAATTCGGCTATAACACGGTAAAGCAGCGCTGGGGGGGAGAGGGGAAGGGGCTCCGGTGGATCAAAGCAAGCTCAATACAACACAGTTTCACCTATAACGCGGTAAGATTTTTTGGCTCCCAAGGACAGTGTTATACAGGTGTATTTGGGGGGGGAGGGCACACTCAGAGGTTTACTGTGTGAAAGGGGTCACCAATGCAAAAGTTTGAGAACCACTGATTTATATGGAGGCAATATGATTTTTTTTTCCGTCTGATTATCTATCCCTTTCTTAAAGATTCCCAACATTCGGATAGCCTTTTTGACTGCTTCTGCACATTGAGTGGATGTTTTCAGAGAGCTATCCACAATGACTCGAAGATCTCTTTGAGTGGTAAGAGCTAATTTAGACCCCATCATTTATATTTATATTTATGTATAGTAATAGCAAAGGCCCCCCAAGAGGGGTCTGTCCTGCTAGGTGTACTATAAACACACAGGAAAAAAAAAAGCTGCCCTGCTCTGAATTTACAGCCTGAGGTCCCAAACCTGCAAATGTTTAAGCATGAGTAACTTTACACATGTGAGCTGACTTACGCTATGCATGGAAGTATTGGGTATTGTGACTGCCCAAGCCTCGACATGCCCAAGAATACACTATTTTACTGCATTCCAGACTGCTGCTCTGCTCAGGGAGAGTGTTTGACACCTCATTGAAGAGCATTAAAAGCCAAGACAAAGCAACCTAGGACCACTGACTCTCTCCCATGTACTGGCCTACCACCACGGAATAACAGTTTCTCTATACAGGGGCCCACAGAAAGGGGCAAGAACAACTCATGGGGCGGGAGCAGATAGCACCATGAGGCTCTATTTAAGAGTAAGGTTGCTGTCGGGGGGGGGGGGGGGGGGGGGGGGGAGGCAGGGGAAGAGGAGGGGCATGGGAGGTTTGATCCTCACCAATGTGACTTGCCAGAAGGACTCTGCCCAATCTGAAATGCTGACAGACTTTAGATTCCCGGAAGTGGTCAGATCAGACTAGGGCAGAGCGTATTCCAGAACTTCTGTTTTCAAAGTTCTATAATTCTCATGTACTTTAAATGTAAAGTCACTCTGGTTAAGAAATTTCTTTGCTAAGCCTATGTTCCTTGCTTTTCTGCTACGTTGTCCCTGAAGGGGTCAAACTGGAAACTCAAACCACAGCATAGGTGGAGCTCTAAGGGAGCATGTATAAGCAACTAGGGAGCTTGGTAGGTCTCAGACACTGATTTCAAGGGCGATGGCACTCCAGATCCCAAGGAAGAAGTCAGACATGGGGTCTGAGGCTAGGACTGCACCCTACAGATCTAGGGGGGAAAAAAACAACAACTAGACACTAGACCCAGCTGAAATGGAAGCAGCGGGGGGAGGGACCAAGCAATTTGGCCAACTTGCAACAGACTGGTGACTGTACAGTGGGGTACTGGGTCAATTTGGAACAATACTTACTTGTCTGCTGCATGACATACTGTGCCACACGTGTCAGCCATGTCATCGACAAGAATAGCTATCCTATCTTTCACATCACCAACCAAGACCATTCTGTCCACTTCGTTAGCTTTCTTTCTTTCCTTGTGAATCAGAGCAAATTCAACATTCAGTCTATCTGCGATTGAAGTAACCCTAAGTTGTAAGAAAGACACAAACATGTTTTTGAAATACACTTTTCAGAAACAAGAGGAAAAGAAATTGCATGTGCCTGCTGTAGAAATAATTGTCTTTATATTTTAAGAAAAGAGTTACAATACACCAAAACAACATTTTCAAATATCACAAAATATTGATGTGGGTAGTAGCAACAATGCTGCTCTTCTGTTAAGCAATGGGGCGTACAGCCACAGTAGCATATTCATTCTTCAGAGGTTTTTTTTTTGTTTTTTTTTTTTACTAACTTTAGTTTTCAGGCACTGAACTCTTTCCTTACAAAAGGTCACTATTCAAATATATTTAATGAGAACAGGAATGTTTAGCCATATTTGGAGCACATAGCAGAATTAATAATCCACTACTGCTTTTATATGGATGGAGAAGAGTATTCATCATTTCCCCAGTGTAAAGAGTCCATGTCAGAAAACACATTTTGATCTGGAAAAAATACAGATCAGTTATTACTTCTCACTACCCAACCTCCTCCCCACTCAGACACCCCAAACAGAATATAATATAATATTCAATTTAATATAATTCAGTTATTATATATTAAGTTATGATTTAACATGGTCTACTCATATTTGAATTATAAAGATACATATTTAAGGGTTTACTACAAAGCACTGTAAATCAGAGAACTCACCTTGAGCACAGCCAAAGCAACTAGCTGTTTAAAGCCTAGTGCTACAAGCAGACTTTGCAATACATCAAGCCCTGATGTCCCCCTAATATGAAGAAAAGATAGGCCTGTTGCCTGATCTCTTTTTCAGCACTACAAGAAAGAACAAAGACATATTGTGGGGTAGTGAAAACAGCCTTAGATTGCGTTCCCAAAAGAAAGGCTGCTGTCTAGGGGGACATCGGGGTTTGTCATATTGCAAGAAGATGGAAAGAACAGGTTATGTTTTAATTAGGAAGTAAACTAGAAAAGCTACATGTAGTTAAGAAATCCACCTCATTAGCTAAACACCAGCTTAATATTAAATGCTAAAGTTATATAGACTGCTGACTTCAAGAAAAGGAGATTTTAAAAATATCTAAAATATTTAAGTTTGAAACAAATATTGCACATCAGACAAATGCAGGCAAGTCAAAGTTTAGGTGTGTTAGTATCTTGTTGGCAAGTGCTATGCATACACAATACATCCCAACTATTCATAAGCTTCTAGTACAGTAGTTCTCAACCATAGGCCCGGGGCCACCCTGGGGGGTTGTGAGCAGGTTTCAGGGGGTCTGCCAAAATAAATCAGAGAACAGGGCCAGTAGACTTGCTGGGGCCTGGGGCTGAAGCTGAGCAACTTAGCTTCATGTGAGCCCCTGTGGTGTGGAACCCCGGGCAATTGCCCTGCTTGCTATGCCCTAATGCTGGCCCTGGCTTTTAATCTACTGGATATGCAGAAAAACAGTTGTGGCACAGGTGGGCAGTGGAGTTTTTAAGCATGTTGGGGGGGCCTCAGAAAGAAAAAGGTTGAGAACCCCTGTTCTAATAGATTATTGCAATATTTAAGCACAACTAGATGAGTTAGAAATAAGTAAATTCAGAATTGGGGCTATTTATAAAAAATGGCATTGTACAGATAACATTAGAAAAGCCTTAATATATAAAAGATCTTCACATTTAAAAATCGCATTTCAACTGAAATGGATAGTACCATAGTTGGGTTTTTTAAATTAAAAACCTTATAGCCACTTGTAAACTGGAGTAAATGAGGAGGACCTGACTAATTTCATTCTCCGTGTCTCTTTTCTGATGTTCAGCACTTGGTTAGTAATTCACAACATTCATCTACACGCTACTTTTAATTACTGAAGATTTCATAGGATGCTAAGAGTGACCTCTTGTGGACATACTGATCTCTACTAAAATATTAAATTCTAGCCACTGCATAACAAATTTTTGACAAGATTGTTTTTTAAGAATAGATTCTGATACCTTTTCATATTCAGATTGTAAAAAAAAATTAAACTGTATTTTCCTTTAAAGTTACTGTTGCAAGTATTCCCCACACCAATATTCAATTAATCTTTAAAAATAAATAATCACTCTCTCTCTTATGTATTAATAAAGACAGCCAGCATACAGAAGGCAATCTCAATCTTACTGAAATAGGGACTATTCTTATATACCACCCAAAACCACAGCTGAACCAGTATTAGAATTTAGTTTCCAGAGGGTGTCATCTTTTAAATATAATCCCAAAATGACCTCTATTTGACTACAATGGAATAAGTCAAAGTATTTTTACATTTTGGTACACTAGAGCACATATTTTCACAATAGGTCCTGACAATGCAGGAGCACAAATAATCAACAATAGTTTTATGCCTAACTTCAATCATAAAATACCTTTAATAGGCTGGCTAACAGGACAATGGATAGGGTTAGAGGAAGTGACAGAATCCAGATATTCCAAATCTGCGCAATCATATACATGTAAGCAGTGCTGTAGAAGAGTTGGTCCTTCCCTGGATATTAGAGACCAGCTGGATGAGGTAATATTGAACCAACTTCTGTTGGTGAGAGACTCAAATTTTCAAGCTTACATAGAGCTCTTTTTCAGATCTCACCAACAGAAGTTGGTCCAATAACCGATATTACCTCACCCAGCTTGTCTCTAATATATACAGCAGAACTCCATTTATCCAGACTAACTGGGACTAGGTCCAACTCTGATAATCAGAATTCCGGATAAACCGGAGAAATATGAGACGCTGCAGCATCATCTAGAAGCCACAGTAAGATCACCCAAGTCTGGCCCTGGAGTCCTGGTTGTTCGGTAAATGCAGAGAGCCTGTTAAGGGAGGGTCTGATAAATGGGGTTCTACTGTATGCAAATCCTGCTATCCCATAAATATTTCCAGATCTAGGTCAAGATCATTCATTAAAAAAACCCAACATGCTGTTCTTCCAGTAACTTGTGTTACTGCTAATTATTTTTTAGAAATCCAGAGTTAATTGTGGAGCTTGTATAAGTAGTCCTCTCTCACAGAATATAATAATTAGCTGGGTAACATACATAAACGTCTCAGTCTTCTCATGTTAAAGAATATTTTTTCCCACTTCAAGAGGCAGTGTCTGATATCTTCATGTCGTAAAGTAATGCTAAATACAGTCATGTTAAATACAAGCAAATGTTTCTTGTAAAAAAAGCCCTTTAAGCAATTAATTTGATAAAACAAAGAAGTTTTCCTGACAGCTTGTCTCTGCCACTTGGTGAATTCTACCACAAGACTGAATTGTTTCAGGCCGGGGAGCGATGGGGGGGGGGAAGAAGAGAAGGAATAAATACATCATATTGGACTGAAAAAGGAAGTCGCCTAATTGACTAGATTATCTTTGGAATGCTTTTTACAGTCTCTCTCCAAATCGGTAACTTCATTCTTCAAAACAGATTAGGTACATTAAGTAGCCAAGTGATCTCCTTCCCTTCTCTTTTTTGGCTGTTAATCATCTAAACTTGTGACAAACATGAGGCTTTGGTCAAATCCACTTTATGGCAGTCCTTCACCCGCGGGACCTTCCTGCCCAGCCCCTGAGCTCCCAGCCAGGGAGCCTAGTCCCCAGTCCCTCCACCGCTGTCCCCCCTCCTCCCACAGCCACGTCGGCCGCCGCTCCCACTGGGCAGCGTGGGGAGTGCAGCTGGCTCTGGCCGGGTGTCGGAGCTGCGAGTTCCTACTGCTGGTAAGAGGGCAGAGAGCGGGAGGGGGTTGGGTAAGGGAGCAGCAGGTCCTGGGGGGCAGTCAGGGAGGAGGGGACAGTTGGATGGGGTAGAGGTTCTGGGGGGGCAGTCAGGGGATGGAGAACAGGGAGGGTTGGGAGTGGGAGTCCCGGGGGGCCTGTTAGGGGGTGGGGATGTGGATAGGGGTCAGGAGGGCAGTCGGGGGGGTTGGATAAGGGGGTGGGATCCCGGGGGCAGTTAGGGGCGGGGGGTCCTGGGAGGAGGTGGTCAGGGGACAAGAAGCAGAGGGCAATTGGATAGGGGGTGAGAGTCCTGGGGGGGACTGTCAGGGGGCGGGGATGTGGATGGGGTCAGGGAGTTGGATGGGTTAGGGGTTCTGAGAGGGGGAATTAGGAGGTGGGAAGTGGGAGGGGGCGGATAGGGGGCAGGGGCCAGGCTGTTTGGGGAGGCATAGCCTTCCCTACCCAGCCCTCCATACAGTTGCGCAACCCTGATGTGGCCAAAAAGTTTGCCCGCCCCTGGACTAGATGACCTAACTGTTCTCCCCCTCCCTGCCACAATCTCCAAGTTTCCAGCTGATGGGCAGGGATTTCTTATCAGCAGGATGACCAACAATCTCTGCTTGAGAAGTGTTCCATCTATATGGCGTACTTTGTCACTTCACAGATAGCATGATTCAGAATTGACATCGATTTGTATTTGACCAGAACCAAACAAAAGATGATCTGCTGAATGAGTAATAATGGATGCCATGATTGAAGTAATATGCCATTAATCTAACACCTCCGCATTTCCTCCCTGCTCCCCAAGCTTGTTTAATATTTCCACCAGATTATTTTTGTGATTACACATCACTAAACTTGAGTCAATAGACTGTCAACCAGGAATGCAACAAATTTTTTAAAATTATTATTATTATTATTATTAAAGAAACATGACTCAAGTACGCTCTTACCTAAACTCCAGCAGGTACAGTGAGAGTAGGCCACATGCTTGAATAGAGAAGGGAAATGTATGTAGCTCCAGAGAGAAGCAGGAAGAGGTGCAGTAACTGTGCTAAAGGAGCATGCAGCAGGAAAAGCCTCTTTCCTCCTGTACAGGGACTCAGCTAATGAGGCCATATTCAGGGAGAGAGAAAATATTTTCTTTAGAATACGGAAAATTCCTACATATAACCAAGAACGAACTACATTGGAAGGACTATTGTTTCATTACAATGGAACTGGAGCCATCAGCATTTACAGCTACTGCCTCATACTATTTTCAGCAATAAAACAAATAAGTCAACCAAGAAGTATGAGCAAACCATTCCTTTCTGTGAAACAGACTGTGTAGTAATAGTTGAACTCTATGGACAATTTGTAGTTTGCACACTACCTTTTTGCTCCACCTGCATCAGGTGAGACTATGATACAGTTTCTCCATTCCAAAATATTCTCTTTAATCCATTGCAACACTGCAGGTTCTGCATACAAGTTGTCCACTGGAATATCAAAGAAGCCCTGAGTACAATCAGAAAAACAGTTCTTAACATACATTAGCTTTCCACTACTCTTTGTTTAGAATAAAATCATTAGAAAAAAAATAAACAATCACTTGGTCAAGTTAAACATGTAGGGTAAGCTTTTCAAAACAGGAGTACTTGTGGCACCTTAGAGACTAAAATTTATTTGAGCATAAGCTTTCGTGGACTACAGCCCACTTCTTCGGACGCATAAAATGGAACATATATTGAGGAGATTTTTATATATATATATATATATATATATATACACACACACACACACACACACACACACACACACACACACACAGAGCATAAAAAGGTGGGAGATGTCTTACCAACTCTGAGAGGCCAATTACGTAAGAGAAAAAAACTTTTGAAGTGATAATCAAGATAGCCCAGTACAGACAGTTTGATAAGAAGTGTGAGAATACTTACATGGGGAGATAGATTCAATGTTTGTAATGGCTCAGCCACTCCCAGTCTCTATTCAAGCCTAAATTGATTGTATCTAGTTTGCATATCAATTCAATCTCAGCAGTTTCTTGGAGTCTGTTTTTGAAGCTTTTCTGTTGCAAAATTGCCACCCTCAGGTCTGTCACTGAGCGACCAGACAGGTTAAAGTGTTCTCCTCCTGGTTTTTGAATGTTATGATTCCTGATGTCAGATTTGTGTCCGTTAATTCTTTTGCGTAGAGACAGTCCGGTTTGACCAATGTACAAGGCAGAGAGGCATTGCTGGCACATGATGGCATCTCTCACATGGTACCATTCCAGTGCCAGCAATGCCCCTCTGCCCTGTACCTTGGCCAAACCGGACAGTCCTTCCGCAAAAGAATTAGCGGACACAAATCTGACATCAAGAATCATAACATTCAAAAACCAGTAGGAGAAAACCAACAAGTGCCACAAGTACTCCTGTTCTTTTTGCAGACACAGACTAACACGGCTGCTACTCTGAAACTTTTCAAAACAGTGTTCTACACTGGCCTAATTCTGCTCTCACTGAAGTCAATAGTAAAATTCCCACTTACTTCATGTGCATATAGTTAGGCCAACACAAGCACTTTTAAAATCCCACTCATTAGCAATAAAGGGAAGGGAAAGCATCACTAATGACTTTACACTGTAAAACCAGAGGGTAATTTTTTGTGAAGGAGAAAAGTTATAAGCACATGGCTGAGTAAACTCATTCTCATGAAAAGCTGTATCTAAAAAGGAACTTAAGCTAAAAGTAATATCTATTATAAATTAATTTCTTATTCTTTTAATATTAAAAGAATAACTGCTAGAAATGAACACTGGTATTTCAAGACTGGGAAGTTAGCATCAGCAGTATAATGAACAAGTATTTTTTTTCCTTATAATTCTTGTACAAGATTGCAATGCAATAGTTTCCCACTTCTGAAAAACAGGTCAGATTACAAGTAAAAAGGACTTTGATCCACACTTTAAAAACTATTGTGACTGGTAGTTCTGGTTAAATAGAACCTCAAGACTGGAAAAAGCAGGTATTTGCTAGTAAGAAATAAGACAGCTTTATAGTGTTGTGTGTAGGGACACTGAAGAGTGACTACCCTGCATGTCTGGTTCTACCCTAAAGCTATCAAGCGATCAACTCTTCACTTTCATTAACACATAATTGACAAAATAGAAGTGAAGAAAGCTTCATATCTTACTGTTACATTCAATTAACCCTCATCAATTAGTATACAAGATTAGAAACCCCCATTATATTAGCAAAATACTTTAGTTGTACTAAATACTTATGAAATACTATAAATAGAAGCCTGCCTGTGTACTGTATGTGCTGGGGGTTCTAGTACACTTTGAAGTTTTACCCAATTCTATCAAACCCCTCAGATTTAGAAATATGAATGATAATATTAGCAAGTCAGCTACTTAGGTAAGGCCTGGTCTCTGTCCAGAAGCAAGGTTTGTTTCTCTTAAATTTTGTGTTAAAATTATGTATATTTAAATAATCTTTGGGACAGTTTCCCTTCTCCCTGGAGCATCAGAATAGCCTCTCTCACACAGCTGTGAGAAAAGCAGAAAAAGGAATCCTCTGGCAAGGAGTTAACCTATCACATTAACTCAATAGGGAAACTCCTAGCTGCAGTCAACAAGAGCTTGTAATTACCTGTATCTGAGAAGCATGCAAATCCATGGTGATGATGTGGTCAGCCCCAGCAACTGATAGCATATTGGCAACAAGTTTTGCAGAGATTGGAGCACGACTCTGAGGAACAAGCCATGTTTTACAAAATTGTAAAAAGATATAGTCAAATTAAATTTAAGAGACATATTATTAGATACACATTTAGAGATTTCACTTTACATGTTCTGTAATATCCCAACCTGATATTGTTTCTTAATCTCAGATAGAACAAAAATATCAACATACTGACGCTATGGAAAGTCAATAAAGTAGATAAATGGAATCAAGAAATGGGACAAATAACAAAATGGGTACAGAAACAATGAAAATGTGGTGTTTTTTCTATTTGAAGAATTCCTCACATCCAAGAAATGTATCTGAGTTGGCCATGAGACCCAGATAGATATTACTTCTGAATGTTGTTTAAATTAATTAGTTTGCTCATTCTACTTATTTCCTGGTAAATCAGGGAAAGGGAAGGGGATGGGGGGAAAAGAACTGTAAATCAGCAAGGAAAGGCAGAGAACACATTCATTGTTTTAACCTGAAGAGAAAGATCTACTTCTTGCTCACTGCTTATTTCAAATTTCAATGCCTCTTAAGTCATTGTTGGCTTTTCTTCCAATATTACCACTAGCAATGCTAATTTTATTTTAAGCCGTTGCAATATTTAATACATTTGCCATTACTTAACTTCCTAATTTCTTCCTTACATAATCAAAATATTTCAAATTTAAAAAGTTTTTACATGCATTACTATTGGCAAAATTATTTAGAAACTATTTTTTTTAATATTAAGCATGGCATTTAATAATTTCTGAAACATTGCACTGGCATTAGGAAGCACTCAAGATGGTACAGTCTTAAATCAAACCTAAATACACTCTTTAGTTACATGATCACAATCCTTAACATTTCTTTATTTATTTTACTAATTTAATTTATATAGAAGAATTATATCCTACTTAGGGGTGATATTAAAAAGGGAAAATTCATCCCCCCTCTCCCCCCAAAATTTAGCCACAACTTCCCACCCTCTAAACTTTGTCTACCTCGATAGCAAGTAGAGGAAAAGGAGACAAAACGGCAAGTATTCCCAACTGTTTTAATTACAAAGTTGATTAAAATTTCAAAAATTTAACCCAGCTCTGATTATTTTCTCTTTTATATACTAGTACCACTGTCATACAGGTTTGTTTTTTTAGTGACATTGCACTAAATTCTGAGGACTGGTAAACACCTGCAACACCAATACCTTGTGGGATTTGATTCTTAGACTATGTATACAACTTCTCTCCTACGTAAGAAGAGTGTAGGCATCCAGGGGGAGGAAGGGGGGAGAAGTGGTAGTTGCCAGAGGGGAGGTGGAGTGGAAGGGACAGGATGCTATAGAGCAGGCCTGCACAACATGTGGCCCAGGGGCCGCATGCGGCCCGCGTGGGCTCACTGTGCGGCCCACGAAGGTTGAGAAGGTGGGCTCACTGTGTGGCCCCCGGGGGGGGGGGGGGGGGGGGGAGGGCGGGGGGGGGGGGGGGGTAGGCAAGCTGAGGGAGGGGGACTGAGGAGGCGAGCGGCGAATCAGTGGCTGACCTGTTCTACTGATCTGGTCTGGCTCCCATCCCCTCCCCCAGGGCCGGCTCCAGGCACCAGCAAAACAAGCAGTTTCCTAAACTGGAAGGCCAGACGTGTTACACAGGAAGGGGTGGAACTGGGGCGGGGCCGGGGGCCTAGGGACACAGAAAAAAAGGGAGGGGCGGCCAAAACTTTTTGCGCTTGGGGCAGCAAAAATACTAGAGCCAGCCCTGCCCTCTCCAAGGGTTACAGCTGTCTGGAGGTTCCTGCCTTCCTCATTCACACCTCATTCCTTCAACAGGGCAACTGATTACAAAGTGGGGGAAGATCTTATTCTACTTCTAGCAAAAAGACATTTTTCTTTTACCTTAATTATACTACCTTAGGGGCCCGCTATAACAAATTATCGAGGTTCAATACTGTTGTTTCAGTGGGGCGGCGCTGGGGAAGGAGGATTTGTTTCCGCGGGGCAGGTGGCCTGGGGGGGCGGACTTTTGGCAGCGCGGGAAAGGTTGTTTCCGTGGGGCGGGTGGTGCTGGGGGGGGGGGGGGGGTGGTGTGTTGGGGGGGCGGGGGGGGGCGGGGGGGGCTTGGCGGCGCTCGGGGGGTTTCGGCCCTCAGCTGTTTTCTTTGGAATAATATGGCCCTTGCCACTTTACGAGTTGTGCAGGCCTGCTATAGAGGTTCCTTCAGGTTCTCAGCACTGGTATCAAACCTACTTCCTGGTGGAAGATGTGCTGTATGTATGACTGTGACATTATTGACAATCTGGGACCATATAGAACATGGTTGCAAACAAAGTCCTGTAGTGGCACCAAATCTTGTATAAAGGGGGGTCAAATGATGTGTCTAAGACAAGGTTATGGTTTGCTGGTTATGATTATGCGGTCTATATGTGTGCATCAATTTTGTAGTTGAAGTTATGAATATTGGCTCTATACTGTCAGTATTTCAAACTTATGCTATGCTTCTCGGTGACATCCCAGACAAGTTGGTGTTAGCTCTGCCTAGCCTGCTTGATGGCCCATTAAGGACCATCAGCAATACAATTGACCCATGGAGAGAAGGCAGATACGCCTTGTTACTCAGCAAAGTATGCAGGGACTGCCCCATGTGACTCCAGACTCCATTTTGCTTTAATTTTCCACAGTAAGGACAAAGAGGTGTTCTTACATCTGGAAAAGACTATAAAAGGCTGATGCCTCATCTCCACCTTGTCTTCAGTCCTGCTTCTTACCTCTGGAGGGACTTTGCTACAAATGGAAGCTCTACACAAAAGACTGAATGACCCATCCCAGCTGTGGATGTACTCCACAGACTTGATTTGAACCTGCTGTTTATTCTAGCACTGCTACAAGCCTGAACCAAGAACTTTGCCATTTCTGTATGTAATTGATTCCATTTAACCAATTCTAACTCATCTATATCTTTTTCCTTTTATGAATAAACCTTTAGATTTTAGATTCTAAAGGATTGGCAACAGCGTGATTTGTGGGCAAGATCTGATTTGTATATTGACCTGGGTCTGGGGCTTGATCCTTTGGGATCAAGAGAACCTTTTTTCTTTTACTGGGGTATTGGTTTTCATAACCATTTGTCCCCATAATGAGTGGCACTGGTGGTGATACTGGGAAACTGGAGTGTCTAAGGGAATTGCTTGTGTGACTTGTGGTTAGCCAGTGGGGTGAGACAATAGTCCTCTTTGTCTGGCTGATTTGGTTTGCCTTAGAGGTGGAAAAACCCCAGCCTTGGGCTGTAACTGCCCAGTTTTAAGCAATTGGTCCTGAATCAGCACTCTCAGTTGGGTCCTGCCAGAACTAGCATAGTTACAATGACTCAGGAGATAAAACTGTCTTTTTCTATTTGGCATTGGTGAGGTCTCAGCTGGAATACTGTGCACGGTTCTGGGTGCTGACTTTAGTAAAGATGTGGACAAACTGGAGAGAGAATCCACAGGAGAGCAAAATAACAGATTTAGAAACCTTGACCGATGAGGAAAGGTTAAAAACTGGGCATTTTTAGTCTGGAGAAAAGAAGACTGAGGGGGGACCTGATCACAGTCTTCAAACAAGTGGAGGGCTTTTATACAGAGGTCGGTGATCAATTGTTCGCCATGCCCAGTGAAGGTAGGACAAGTAGTAATGAGCTTAATTTGCAACAAGGAAGATTTAAGTTCGATATTAGGGAGCACAGATCCAAAACATCCAAGTACATGTTTAACTTGAAAATATCAGTTTTCTATTAACAAATTATCTTACAGGATTAATACCATGTCCTACACAAAATAAATAACTAAATATATAGCAGCATGACTGAAGAGTTTCCCAGTCAGTTTCATTAACCTAGCATAACCAATGACTGTTCCTTCCCCTTCAAGGAAATGTTAATGGAATGTTTTACTATTAGATTATACAGAAAAAGGGGTAGCTATCTAACCAAGGCTCCCATTCCCACCTCCACCAGCTGCCTGAAGAATAGTTAGAGCACTTCAGTTTTCCCACTCTAGTGGTTGTTCTTCACTTCTATTAACTTCTTCTCTTTTCCTACATCTCTATCACCTCTATTTCATGTTTAATAAAATATAGCATTTAAGTATTTATTTATTTAATGTAACAACTGAATTAGTTTAGAAAGGGTGTACCCTTCTCTTTTAATGTACAGAAGTGTTGAATTACTGACAGACACTCTCCAAAACAATATAGCCCTCAAAACTGAAGTTAACTTATTGTAGGAGTTTTTCAAAACAGAAGACTGAAAACACACACAAAACCTGCACTTGTGAATAGACTGCTAGCTGAAATTGTCTATCAAAATATAAATAAGAATAATTGAATGGCTTGTCTTATTCATTTTGGTTACCAACAGTCCTTTAAGGATTATATAATAATTTTTGAGAAAGGCAAATACTGGCAATGTAAACAAGTCTGGTCAGTCTCCTAGAAGCATTTACAAAAGTGTATTGATTATCTTAAAAAATTTTGATCGGGACAAATGGGAAAGAAATTAGAGTGTAGTTTCATATTGGCTTTGTAATTCAAACACACCTCACCTACCTTGTCTTTCTTATCTTGCCTGGCATATGGAAAACATGGAATTACTGCAGTCACTCTGGACGATGATGCAATCTTGCAAGCATTGATCATTATTAGAAGTTCCATCAAGTTATCATTGATTTCTCCACAGCCACTCTGGATGATATACACATCTTCCCCTCTCACACTTTCACCAATCTCTACACTGAAAAAGAGTAAGGTTAGGCCAATGGATTATTTAAAGAACTTAAACAGAAGAAATAATTATAGGATCAAACAACAATTCTGAGTTCATGGAATGGATTTTTAAAAAGAAAGATCTACTGAGAGCTATTAGTAGTTAACAGTCCAATATGTGTAGAGTATATGATTGTTCATTTAGCACACACAGTACATTTTACTTTGTATATTGCAAAAAAAATCTAAACTTTGCTATTTTACTCTAAATGCACCACTTGAAAGGTTTATACCAAGCTGCATAAAATAATTACTGTTGATAAAGAACAGAAGCCACTCTCATTTAGTCTAACACTGAGGCTATGGCTACACTAGAGAGTTTATAGTGGCATAGCTGCACCACTAATGCAGCTGCACCACTATAAGCTCTCTAGTGTAGCCGCTCTAAGATAACAGGATAGAGCTCTACCATGGACTTAATTTAACCCCAATGAGCAGCAGTAGCTATGCCAGCGGGAGAAATTCTTCATCTGACATAGCACTGTTCACACTGGCACTTAGGGGTATGAATAAGCCAGCTCCCTGAGCAACAGAAGTTACACCAAGCTAAGTGACGTAAGTTATGCCGACATAAGTGGTAGCGTAGACATTGAAAAGAAAATCTTAACTTGTTTTACATGGTTTCCTTGCCATCTCCAAAGGAGGCTTGGAGCATTAAAAGATCATGCCCATTAAAACATCTATCAACAAGACAGATTAGCATTATTTCATCACTCCACTCTGTTATTTGTTTCTTTAGCTAGAGAAAATATTTGCCTCTAGGCAGCTTTATAAAAAGAACAATGAATTTTTTCCTCCACACTAAAAACCACTATTCAAATCAAGAAACTAATACTATTCTCAAATGCACGTGAAAAGCAGTTTTTACTTCAGCTCATAATTCAAAATGCTTAAAAACTGGGTTTGCTTCCTTTGTTTCTCTACACTGGAATGCAAGAGGTTCCCTTTATTTTACTCTCCCTTCTTCCCCAGATTTACAACGTTCAGTTTTGCCTCAAAATTAATGCCGCATGCTTCCCAAGAAACTGCAGCATGCAATGTACTGACATCCCCTACCACAGAATGTAAAGCTAAAGCTGATTTAAAATGGCAAAGCAAATTTTTAAAAAATGCAATAGGCCGAGCATGGAGTACTACAATACTTTTGCTCCCTAGAGGCCTAAAGGGCAAGAAATCAAACTCTTGAACCAAACCGAGACCTTCTGCATGGTACCAATCACAGACATTAAACTAACTTAACACAGTGTTAGTGTAGTCATGTCAATCCCAGGATACGAGAGAAAAGGTGGGTAAGGTAATATTTTTTATTGGATCAACTTCTGTTGGTGAGAGAAAGAGAAGCTGTAGAGCTTACACAGAGCTCTTCCTCAGTGTCACTCTGAGCAGATTTCCTAAACCTGAAGAGGAGCTCTGTGTAAGCTCGAAAGCTTGTCTCTCTCATTTACAGAAGTTGATCCAATTTAAAAAAAATATATATTGCCCCAACACCTGGTCTCTTTCTCTTCCTTAAGCATACACGACATACTATTCTTGTCTTAGAAAAAGTACTTCCTGCATGATAATACTATCAGCTATTTAAATCCATATCTAACCCAATGAGCCAGTCAGATTTATAAAGCTTCAAATGTCCTAGCCACATTGCCACAATGCAATCAGCAAGAACTGAAGCCCTGCTCAGAAGAGACTAGAGGGAGCAGGCATGGTTTCATGAGAGCCCCATAGCTTGGGAACTCACCCTAGTCCTAGTTCACCACCTTTCAGGCTGGCCCATTTGTTTTCTGTAGCTGCAAGGAACAAGGGTGACACTGGTGGGAGACCATAAAAATCATAACTATATTTTCAGATGCATTATAATTATGAGGATTGCCGAAGGTTACACCTCACTATATCATAATTACAAATCTTAGTCTATAACAAACCTGTACCTGGGTCCCAACTACAGTACACTACTGGATGCTGAACATGCATGCACAGCTGGAAAACAATGACGACTAACTTCTGTTGGACGTCTGGATGCTTTCATTTGCTGGATGGAGTAGAGCAGTGGCCCTCAACCTTTCTAGACTACTGAACCCCTTTCTGGACTGATTTGTCTTGCCTACCCCAAGTTTCCACCTCACTTAAAAACTTCTTGATTACAAAAATCAGAAATAAAAGTACAAAACTGTCACAGTAAACTACGCCACTACCTCAGAAAGAACGCTGTCCTCAGGAGCCAAAAAATCTTACCGCGTTATAGGTGAAACCGCGTTACATCGAACTTGCTTTGGCCTCAAGCATTTCCGTTATTAATAGTCAGCAAATCATTTTTGTTAGAACTAACATGGTGTATGCAGTAAATAAATCTGTTCTACAATGGTTAAATTGTATCTTCTTTAATTACAACAATTATTTTATAAGCTTACTTAAAAGATACAGTATATTAACAACACAGATACTAAACACTGCTAAATGCAATCATGTGGGCTAGGTTTCATCAGACATCAATTGTTCGGTCTGTGTGTAATGCTTAGGAAAATGCAAAATTCACATAAAATATCAGAAAACTCTTTAATTAAACATCCTTACAAACTGTTGTAAAAAAGGATTTTGGTATTTTAGCAAATAGGAGCATGGGCCACTTTGTCACTTAGCCAACTATGATATACGTAGATTGTTATGCAATATGAACTGTTAACTATTAAATACACTAGTCTGAAAACTTTTTGGGGGGTACAAGATGCTCTCTTATTCAAGATGCACCCCTTAACATTTTTTTAATTTAAAAAAACCTTGTTATACTTTGTTGCTTCATGCTACTGCGAGCTTTCTTCTTCGCCAGGTCAATTATGGATTTTAACTGCAGTATTTGCAGTCTATCCACATCCTGGCTTTCTAGCCACTTAAGACCAATCTCTAACCCTACAACCGCATCAGCGGCTTTGGGCGATGGCTCCGAGGGTTCTTCGTCACTATCCTCAGGATTAGACACATTTTCTGAGGCACCAGGTGGTTGAGGGGCAACATTATGAATTATACCTATATCTGTAAGTCGTTCATAGGTTGGACACATAGCATCCACCTCCATCCACTCTTGAACATCAGCTATCCCACTTTGAGCCATAAGTTCCCTGTAGACTCGTTCTGCCTCCATGGCCTCTTCTTCCATAAAACCTTCAAAGTTGTTCTCATCTTCGTCTTCTTCCTCATCTTGGTTGTCGTCGCTTTCAGTGACAACAGCACTTTTGAGACCACGATTCCAACATTTCTCTATCGTTGACGGAGTGATTCCTAGCCAGGCCGTCTCTCCTAAGTTAAATACATCCAGCAAATTCAATGCCTTGATTACATCCATTATGCTACTATTGTCCTCAACAATTTTCTTTACTAAGGCTTTACGATAGTTCATTTTAAATGTGGCTATAATGCCTTGATCTTGGCTGTATTTTGGACATCGTATTCTTAGGGAGGTAGCTCACCTTTATCTTGCCATCTTTGCTGGTTAAGGTCTCAACTGGGGGGTGGGCGGGACAGTTGTCAAGTAGAAGCAATGTCTTTGGCTCCAGGTTTTGTCTGCATAGGTGGCTCCGGACAGCTGGTACAAAATATTTCTTAAACCATTCCTCAAAAATATCTGATGTCATCCAGGCATTTTTTGAATGGCAATAAATGAATGAAAGCGAATCCATGTTCTTGTGGTGGAAAGCCCTAGGTGACCTGGATTTGCCTATGCACAGAGGTTTAAGTTTACGTGAACCAGTTTTATTCACGCAGAAAAGCATTGTCACTCTCTCTTTTATCACCTTAAAACCTTCGGCCTTTTGTTCTTCGGTCCTAGAAGCAAGTGTTCTATCCAGCAGCATACAGTAACATAAGCCAGTTTCACCAGCGTTATAGATTTGCACCGGAGCATAGCCACCCTCAATGAGGATCTCTTGTAATTTTAGCGGGTATCCGGCGCAAGCTTTTATATCTGCAGAGCGCGTCTCTCCTGAAATTGTGACTTGCCGAATGCCATGACTTTTTAAAAACTATTAAGCCATCCACTGCTAGCTTTAAATTTGTTACCTTGATGTGCAGAAGCGTCCTTGCCCGAGCGTCTAAAATTAAGATCCTTCTTCAATTTCTCCGTTTGTTTCCTTATAATGTCACCGGAAATTGGCATGCCTTCGGAGCGTTATTGGGTAAACCACGTAAATACCGCTCTATCTAGTTGGTTATCCAGGGCAATTCTTAGGCGCTTCCTTTCCAGGCCTTCACTTTCACCCATTTCAACTATCACTGACCGTAATTTTTCCACAGCTTTGATCCACCCTCTTAATGTTGATTCCCCCACTCCTAGTTCTTTTGAGATCTTCGCATGGCTCATTCCTGATTTCAGTCTGTCCAAAGCTTCCAGTTTTTCTTTGGCTGTCCATGCCTTTCGTTTCCATGGCTGTGAACTGCTTGCCATCACGTCAATGGTATTTTAATACTGTATTAATGCAAACAATTTTTTAAAATTGTTTAGAAAACGTCAGCGCAGAGTTACAATGTTTCCAAAATACAACTAGTGAGACAACTTAAGCTTAGTCTATACTGCACGCAATTTAGAAATAAGATTAAAATAGGCAGGAGAGATGAGAACACCTAATGCAGGGGTTGGGAAATTTTTTGACCTGAGGGCCACATCGGGGTTCAAAATTGTATGGAGAGCTAGGTAGGATCCCCAGGATCCATTGACTTTCAAGAAAAAAAGATTGAGAAGCAGAGATATGTACAATACTACTTCCTCTGATTTCCATCAAGAGCAACTGAAATATATCAGGGGAGCACTGACTGACACTGAAAATAAAACCGATCAGCTTTGTGGGAGAGACTCCTTCTCTCTGCTAAGGCTAGCCAGAAATGCTGTCTCCTGGGTCTCATCCTATCAGCTGGGTGGGAACTATTTACTTACATGAAGTGCTTTGACTGCCCAGGGGCTGCTAGCACTGCTGCTGGCTGCAGGGGAGGGGGAGGGGGGATTTCTAACTCACACAGGCTCCCAGCTGCTCAGCCTGAGGGGGCATTTGAGAAACTCATTTAAAGACTCCCTCTGTGTGCGAAGGGGTAGGGCGGACAGAGCAATCCAGACAGCTCTCCTGCTCCCAGCCTCGGAGTAGCAGCAGCCCACACAATGGGGAATTTACATTTCCCACAGCCCAGAGCAGAGGGGGAGAGAGGAACTGCTGATCCGAGAGCTCCTCAGGGACAACCATATCAACTTCTTGCTCAGGAAGGAGTAAAAGCCTGCTCTGCCCTGGAAACGGACCATTTTTACCTGCTGTGGGAGGCGGCTTAGAAACTGCAGCCACACTGCTCATCTGTTGGCTCCCTGCCAAAACAGCTGATAGGCGGCTGCACACCACAGTTGATTGGTTAGAAATTATCCCGGTGGGTGCCAGACACACCGACGCGCTGATCCGCTGGAGCACGCAGCCTCGCTCCCCAGAGCACTGCTTTACCGCACTCTATGCAAACCCATGTTATATCGGGTCGCTTTATATCAGGGTAGAGGTGTATCACTGAAAAATTGCTTACTTTATCATAAGAAATCAATTGGCATATAAATATTGCACTTGTATTTCAGTGCATAGTATATAGAGCACTATAAACAAGTAACTGTATGAAATTTCAGTTTGTACTGACTTCGCTAGTGCTTTTTATGTAGCCTGTTGTAAAACTAGGCAAATATCCAGATGAGTTGATGTTCCTGTGGAAGACCTGCGTACCCCAGGGGTACGCGTACCCCTGGTTGAGAACCACTGGAGTAGAGGATCCAGAAGCTGTAGTGAATGGCTTCATGTAGATAAGTGTGCAGTGATCACCATGCTGACAGATGAAGACATCATTTGCAAAGTGTTGAGGATGTCAAATGCCCAGGAAAATGAAATTAAGGAGGCAGACGAATCAGCACCCCCTGGCCCATTTGCGTCTGAGGCAGTACAAGGGTTAGAGACTGCTATTGCATGGATGGAAATACAGGATGTTGAGGCAGTAAACATCTTACAACTCTGTCAAATGCTGATGTTGGCTCATGGAGCTTCCATGCAACCAGCATGGCAAAGCAAAATTGATGAAATATTATTCTTTTAGAACTGAGACTTAATGTTTAGAATTTTTATTTTTTTTAATTGAACCAAAACTGAAAATGTGGTGATGCGCTTTTGAATGTTCCATTTCAATTTGGGATTTGTGGTTTTTTGTATTGTGTTCTTCAATAAACTAACAGTATAGGATGCATGTCACAAGTAGTTATTTTATTAATTAATTTAGCCAACACCTTTATCCAAAGTGATTTCATTAACTTACTCCAGCAGTTTATTGTTCTCATTTTGATTGTCCTTTCACTGTAATGACCCCCTGGCTATAATGGACGAAAAGCTTGACTCTCAACAGGTTTATTATAGTGAGGGTGTACTCAGCGGTGGCTCCAGGCACCAGCGCTCCCAGCGCCTGCCTGGGGCGGCAAGCCGCGGGGGAGGTGCCCTGCCGGTCGCCGTGAGGGCGGCAGTCAGGCTGCCTTCAGTGGTGAGCCTGCGGGAGGTCCGCTGGTCCCGCAGTTTCAGCGGCAGGTACGCCGAAGCCACAGGACCGGCGGACCTCCCGCAGGCGCGCTGCCGAATCCGCGGGAATAGGGACCTCCGTCAGGCAAGCCTCCAAAGGCAGCCTGCCTGCAGTGCTTGGGGCGGCAAAAAAGCTAGAGCCGCCCCTGGGTGTACTGTAGTTATTTTTTTAAAATATGTCATGAAGCACCTACAGCAAGGATCGGTACACCTTGTATTGCATGTATACACATCTGAACAAACATTACAAACAGAATGGACTGTGCTCTCTTAATGAGTACCTATTCAATATTTTGTTTTCTCCTCCCTGTTCAGTGTGTAGCCCCATTCTGCACACTAAAAGAAGCAAGGGCTCTGGGGAAAAAATAGCAAGTGATCATGTAATTAAAGATTGAAGCATAATGCATATGCTTTTCAGGTCAGAAACAGGAATGTACAGGGAACCTTAATTCTGGAATTTTCTAACTTGTGTATGCTTGACTCTGCAAACTTAATGTTCTTTTAACATCGCTGTTTGGTGTGCAATTTCCTAAGTTTTTAAAGGAGGCAAAATGGTAAAACGGGAATCCCATCAGGGGGCATCATACTGATGTCCAGATTGGATAGCAGTAGGATTACAACATTCAGATCTACTACAGGTCTCTGTCACTTGAGCTAATAGACTAACTGATAGCAATGGTAGGTTGTCATCGTCTATGCGGACCAGCATTAGAGGCAGATGAGCCAGTGGGTTTCAATGATATTTGGTGACAGCCGAGGAACAGTGTGATTGCAGAATCTTGGGTTCCATTCTAAGCTCTTCGGCCTGTTCTCCCCTGCCCCCCACCCAAGCTTGACTAGTTCCACCCATCCCCTCCATCTGTCCCTGTGTCTTGTCTCTTCTCCTCCACTGGCTCCTAATCCCAGTCCCATTCTCCTTGCCTACCCAATCCCACTCGCCAGAGCTCAGGTTTCCCAACCCAGTCCCAGACTCCCCCATACCCCAGGATCTTCTCCCCACTCTCCAGTCCCAGTCTCACCAGACTCTTTGTCCTAATCTACTCCTTTCCCTCCCCTCTGGTCCAGCTTTTGTCCCCTTTACATTTGATTGACTGCTTCTTCCTCCATGCTACCTGGACACCAGCAGGTGGGAGGGGTCATTGACAATACAGGAGACGGACGCTTTCTGCTGCCAATTCCAGTCCCCAGTCCCAACCCAGAGCACCCATTACAGGGAAGGTCTGGCTTCACTCCTGTAGCCCTGAGGAAAAAGGTTCATGCAATTTCACTCTGCAGGCATGGCACATGAACTCTGGTCAACACTAATAGCTATGAGAAGCTTGAGCACACTCTGAGGATGGAATCTCTGGAGATTAGCTGTTAAGCTCCACCAAGTCTCTACTGATCATATGCAAACTGAGAATTTTCAAAGGCTTATAACTCGGCCAAATATTTGGGAGAATTTTCATAGGGATGGGTAAGGCACATCCCTGAGAGAGGCCACCCTTCTGCAAATTTCAAGTCCCTGCTCCAAAGCATGGGGGGCACTAGAACTGTTCAAAGGAAAGGTTGCCAGAATTTTATAATAGACAAAACAATTTTTTCCTAGCCTCATTCTCAAAACCGTTTTGAATGAAATTCCCCCCCACACACACAAAAAAAATTCACCCAAAGGCAGACACCCAACGTATAAAATTTCAGCCCTAATGGTTGAAGTCTGACAAAGTTATAAGCAACTGAAGACAGCGCCTTATAATGGGAAGTGTCAAGCAACCTTAATGATAGGTGGTGCTACCGGCCCCACCTATAATAAAAATTAATTTCATGTTAGCACATGGGGGCAATCAGTTTAGGCAGGGACAACAGTGACACTTGCATCAGGTATTCGAATATCCAAGCGCAATTAAAATCAAACAAACATTATTTGTGCTGACCCTACTAATCTAGCTCTAAAGTGGACTTCTCTCAATCTCTCAGTAAAATTAAAATAAAATAAAAATGTATGAACAACTTCCAGCCATGGCCACCTAAAGTGAGCTCATAAGTGCTAAATAAGGATATTTCCCCCCAAGAACACAGTAAATGATGAATAAAGAAATCATCACAGCTTTGACTCGGTGCTCTTGTTGAAAAGAGCTTAAACAAAGTAAACACATGTTGCCCTAGCATGTGAGAACTTTGGGATAGGTCTGAAGGAGATTAGGAAAATGGTTCATAATATCACCATGTGCAAGAGCCCTGTAACATTTCTTCTGAACAAAATCTTTAAAGTTAAAAACTTATTTTTATGCCCACCAGGAGAACTATTACACAAGGGAAAGAGAAGGAATACGTGAAATGTAAAAAGGAGATACTGTACTGCCAAAGCTGAGAAATATCCTCAGAATGACAGAGAGAAGGCTTAGTGGAAGAAAGAAAAGATTGTAGCACTTACAACAAGTAATCAATAATTTGTAAATAGTTATGTAGTTGGGGAAAGTTTGTTAAATGAAGTGTATTCATTTTTACTACATATAGAAAACAGTTTGTTATAACATTTTAACTTTCTTTGCAGCCATTACTAAAAATACTTCATTAAGATAGAACTCACATGAGACCTCACATGAGACCAATAATGTAGTATATGCTTTCTGTATGTATATACCTTTGGGAGAAGTATATTCTAGTCATTAGAGCAGCGGTTCTCAAACTGTGGGTCAGGACCTCAAAGTGAGTCATGACCCTGTTTTAATGGGGTCACCAGGACTGGCATAGATTTGCTGGGGCCCAGGGCTGAAGCCTGAGCCCCTCAATGCAGGGCCAAAGCCCGAGGGCTTCAGCCCTAGGCAGTGGGACTCAGATTACAGGCCCTCTGCCTGAGGCTGAAGCTCTTGGGCTTTGGCCCAGCATGCCTGGGGCGCGGACGGGCTCAGGCTTCAGTCCCCCCTGCTGGGGTCACGTAGTAATTTTGTTGTCAGAAGGGGGTCATGACGCAATGAAGTTTGAGAACCCCTGGATTAGAGTATAGCACTGGGAGCCACTTTGCCTGCATTCTCTTTCTCAATATACCAATGACTGTTGCTTATCAATGTACTTGAGCTAGCCACAACCTTTAAGCCTACTGACCCTCTTGGAAAATGAGAGTAATGTTCCCTTCACTCACAGCGTACAGAGGTTTGAGGCCACGTTTTTCACCTCTAATACACAACTATTTTGTAGGCATAAGTGTGAGTGTTAGGTCATGTGTTTGCAAATCTCTGCAGCAATGTGCACACAAAGATTTTAGGCTGAAATTAATGTTTTCATAGCATTTAGTGATCATCTAATTCAGAGGTGGCCAAACTCTGGCTCACGAGCCACATGCGGCTCTTTTACCATTAAAGTGCAGCTCGTGGAGCCCCCCCACTAACCCTCATTCTCCACCTACCAGGCTGGGTGGAAGGGGAGCTCGGGACCTCTGCCTTGCAGCGGAGTGGTGCAAGAGGGGCTTCTGCCCAGTGGGGAGGGAAGGGTCTTGGGGATTCTACCCTGCAGGGCACAAGTGCCAGGGCTCAGGGCTTCAGCAAGAGAGGAGCTCAAGCCACAAACCCCTGCAGGTGTGCCCCAGCTCTCGAACTTCGTAGATTGCCATATGTGTCTCGGAGGGCCAGTAAGTTTGGCCACCCCTGCTCTAATTAGAGGTACCACAGAAGTGAAAAAGTATGTTTGCCTACAAGAAGGTTTTCTCACAACTAGCTGAAGATAGCCATGCAACATGTTAGTACCCTCAATGTTTACCTTCTCAAAGTTCAGTATTGAAGAAGTGAGGCAGCAAAAACTAATCAGATTGGATATGCAGCTCATTCCTTAGCCACTATTCAGCAATTTAATAAAGGATAAATTAGTCAGAATTTTCCTTGAGAGAAGTATCATCTTCTGTCAGTTGTTTGTCTAATTCTCAGCGTCTTCAGTTTACACCCAAGTGCATACAAAGTTACTAGAAAGATTCAATAAAACCATCTACTGTGAAGACAAATGAGAAGTACAACAGCACAGAAATAGGAGAGCAAGAATGAAATCAGTAGCCACTTTTTTTCTTAAAATACTAAGCTAACAAGTCAGAATTTGTAACGGATACCCTAGATATACTTGGGTTTGAAAGTATTAGATGTTTAGTTGTTAAAACATCAGCAAATGTCTACTTCACTGTACACACACACAAGCCAACAAAAACATATTTCCATCAATCAAAATTTATAGACAAGAAAAGAAAAATACTGCTTGAAAAGCAGAGTTTAGGGATTTCACCTTGTGTATTTTGACATGTGATGCTGACAGTTTAACAGTTATAAAGCTTTAACTTTTTGAATCAATGTTTGACATTAAATTGTGTGATCCCCTCCCCATAACATCCCACAACTGTTAAAGCAAAAAAGAAAAAGAAAATAGAAAAAATTCTTAAAAATAGATATCCAATCAAAATAATAAAAATAATAGTTGAATTCTGAAAAGCCTAGATATATTATTGGAATAAAGTGACTTTAGTAGATGTATCATGACCTAATTACTAATTAATCCATTTTGGATTGTTTATGTTTACACAATGTAATTTAGTGAGGATATAGAGAAGGGGCAAGATCCATTCCTTTGCACTAACCTTACAACTATGTTTTGCATAGTTTAATCAAATTCAACTATTTGGTAACACTCTGTTTACCTCAACTTCTTACATAGAGATTCTGTTGACTCTCACTGAGTAATTTTACCTTAGTGATATCTTTCATGGTAGGTTTTTTTTAACCACACTAACCAGCCAAAGTGCTAGATGCAGCTTTATGCTACACCTATTTGCTTAGAATTTATAGCACTTGTGGCACTTTAGATTATTACTTCTGGTCAAATTCTGCACCAAAAAATTAAAAATTCTGCGTACTTTGTCAAAAGAATGCAATATAATCACACCAGATTCAATTATTTTGGTAATTTATTTAATCTACAATACAGAAAAAAGTCACAGTAACTATTCAGCATTTCCTAAACACATGAAAGTTAAGTTACAAGTACTTGGTAATCAATAGCCTGCATTCCAGTGAAAATCCTGTATTTTCATCTAAATTATAGTACAGAAAACTAAGCTTTCAAGTTTCTCACTTAGTAATTTCCTTCTGGCAGAATGAAAAACTTCTCTGCATCTGCAAAGTTTGAGACAGCATTTACATAATTCAAGGCCAGTTTGGCAATATTTAGAATTCTCTCTTTCACTGAAAGCCAAAACACTTGGAGGTCTACAAAAATAGGTTGACTTTGAATAGCTTCAGGCACAATCTTTTTTCTGTAGTTTTAGCTCTTATTCAGGTACCTCAGGAAAAAGAAAAGCCAACCAGGTATTGCTTGAAAATACTCAGTGTTCTGAAAGGATAAACATGATGAGGATCAAATAATTTACAAGCCTTCAGAAAATTCAGACCCAGTTGTCCAAATGACAAATATTTCTCAAGCTTTTCAGAAGCTTCATGGAATGCCTCTTTAAAAAGAGATCTAGACAGGCAAGTCTTTCAATAGGAGATAAGTTTTCGGCCTTCCTAAATTTGAAGAACTTGGAGGTGCTTTCTGAAAGAAGCTCTAGATAAGAACTAAAAATATATCTGCAATTTTTCCTGAAGGTCAAATGCTTTAATAGTGCAAGGCTTCCTGCTCTCAAATGCCAGATTCAAGCTGAGAACAACATTGCAGGATGTGCAAAATAATTTGTCCCCATCCGCATGCAGTTTTGTAGGGAATTCTCGAGCACGAGAAGCTAATATAGCCATTTTTGATGCACGACGTGACAGCTGTTCACATTGTGCAAAAGACCAAATATCCCTTTTTGTAACTTCATCCGGACCTGGCTGGCTACTTTAAGAAGTGCTTGGTTCGGTCTGTCCTGACATTTTATTGACTACTTGACAAATATTTTATTTGTCCCGCAAAAGTCTTTTTTTTAAATGGGTAAGTAAAATAGAACCTGAGCTGTAATCTAACACCATTGTCCCACTGTGGCACAGGACAAAGGCGAGAAAGCAGAGATCTTACTAGCTGAGGACTCCCTTACTATCATTTACAATAATGCTCCTTTAAAGGAGCCTTAAAATTTTTACATGTGTTTTATGCTCCTGGAGGAACTGACTAAGAATGGGAACAATTCACTAATAATAGAAACATTAACAACTATGCAGGCAGGCTGCTACATTTTCTGCTATGAGGGGACAAAGCCTGCATCACGCTTACCTCCAAACAACCTGAAGCCCTATCCCTCCACACCCAGCACACCACATGAGCCAGCAAGAGGGACGTCTGACGTCTCCCCCGCGCTGATTTACATCTCCGCCAGCTGCTCCAAGTGCTTAAATAGATGCACCCGGGCTGCTGGGGAAGCTGTATCTGTGCCCCACAGATTCCTTTGCTTCCCCATTTTTCTGTGGGGAAGCAAAGAAATTGTGGGGGACATGAATTCTGTGTGCATGCGTGGCACAGAATTTCCCTAGGACTAGAGTATGCAGTTTTCTACAACTACTTGTAACAAGTAGGCACAAGAACAAATTTTCAGTGTTGTCCTAGACCACAATACTGCAAAGACTTGTGCCATGTTTAACTTCACTCACAGCAAACTTCACCATAACGTCAATGGGACTACAAGTTAAGGCTCGTGGACCATCCTTACACACATCTCTTGTATTAGCTGAAGGGCTCAAGCATGCAATTACTCAAGGAAACTCAAAATCAGGGAGATATCTGAAATACTCTGATACATTGTATGTTCCAAGCAGCATTAGCATTGATGAGGAATTTTAATCAAAATGTTAAAATGTAGAAGAAACCTGTGGTGGAACAGGAAAAAAAAGGGAGAGATGCAAATATTTGAAGACAGATTAAAGTACAGGCCTTACAGGTCCAATCATAGGATCCACCTTAAGTTACATACTTAAAAAGGTTTTTAATTAAAAACAAAACTAAGGTAACATTTTCAGAAGTGTTTAGGTTCTATTTCAAGAGTGACTTAGGCAATTTGGAGTCTAAATCCCCAATGAGACTCAGGCGCTTAAGTGCCTAGTTCACTTTTGAAAATAGCACAGAGTCCAAAGTCATTTAAGGCAACTAGGTGCTTTACTCCCATTTAAATTAATGGGAGTTAGACACCTTAGGTGCTTTTGAGAAAAAAAAAATCTCACAAGGCACCTAATACCCTTAAAATCTTGCCTTTTGTACTCTTCTGAGAATCTTATTCATTTTACAAATGATAATATTTTGATATACCCATGAGAAGCACAATAGATTATTTTAGTTCAAGTTTACAGATGAGTAATTTCAGGCACAAATGTTCAGACATTTGGTGCAGATGCAGAAATAGAACCTTTTGACTTTTGCTCCAATCCAGTGTTTCCCAAAGTATGGGGCATGCCTTCATGGGAAATTAGTTGGCTTGGGGGAGGGAAAAGCAGAGAGCTCTCATCTGTTCTTCACTTTTGTTTTTAAATAAATAAAGTCGCTACCCATTAAGACTGCAAAGAAAGCCTTCAAAAATGGGGTGCTCATATTTCACTACAGACTTCTTTTCTATATGCAAGGCTTCTGTTCCATCACCACTCCAAGTAGTCTTACTTATTTACAGGCCCAAATTAAGGCAATCCAGGATTTTAGGCACATTTTGACACAGGACCTTCCTGTGGCCTAGCCCCACACTTAGTGGCAGGGTTGCCCTCCTCCAGCTTTCATGATTGTACATGGTTCCAAATGAGCTGTGTGGTTGACCAGTCCCTAGTTCGTGGTTCTACTGTACTATAAAGTGGGTGCACAACTGGTTGAAAGACCATACTCGAAGAGTAGTTATCAATGGTTCACTGTCAAACGGGGAGGATGTATCAAGTGGGGTCCCACAGGGGTCAGCCCTGAGTCCAGTACTATTCAATATTTTCATTACTGACTTGGATACTGGAGTGGAGAATATATTTATAAAATCTGTGAATGACACTAAAATAGGTGGGGTTGCAAGCACTTCTAAGGATGGGTTTAGAATTCAAAGTGACCTTCACAAATTGGAGAATTAGTCTGAAATCAACAAAATAAAAAATTCAAAAGAGACAAGTGTCAAGTATTACCCTTAAGGAGAAAAAAAAAATCAAATGCACAAATATAAATTCGGGAATAACTGGCTAGGCCAATGATCTCCAAACTTTTTTGTCCACCTCCCTCCCCCTTTCCTGGTCCAGGAGCAAGAGCCACAAAGTGGGAGCAGGGACAGAGCTGGGAGCTGTGGCCAAGAGCAGAGCCACAGCTAGGGTAAGGGCCGGGAGCCGGTGGCTGAGACCGGGGCCAGACCTGGGGCTGGAGAGGAGCTGGGGGCAGAGCAGGTCTCAGTAGCAGTTCCTCCTTGCCCCCCACGGAGGCTGGCCCAGGCCTCGCCGCACCAAACATTCCTCCATGCTCCCCCCAGGACAGCATGCTCCACAGTTTGGGGACCACTGGGCTAGGCAGATATACTGCTAAAAGGGTCTAGGGGTTATAGTGGATCACAAAGTAAATACAAGTTAACAATGTGATGCAATTGGAGGGAAAAAAAGACAGCTATTCTGGGGTGTATTAACAGAAGTGATCTATGTAAGAGGTGAGTGTGACGTTGTGCAGTCTATATGGTTTTATAAAAAACTTGATAATAAGTCAATATAATTTAACTGAGATAGTTTTAGAGAAAATACGGTAATAAGTGGATGTAACGTAACTGGGATATGCCTCATACAAAAGGTCTCTTGTAAGGTATCATTACAAAGCTTATAATCTACTGAGTATGATCATCTGATTTGTATAAATGTACCACTCTTCTATCCAAAACTAGAAATATAAAATGTAACTCTGAGGGCCTATTGTAATTGTGTAAAGTGTGGACCATTAATGATGGTTTGGAATCTTGATGACTCCCATTGTCTGCAGATGGCTGTATTTACCTGTGAGTCTTCCTGTATATGTGTGCTGGCAAGTGAGTAATGAAGTCTTGCAGTGACATGTGATCATGTCACCTGAACTGGAATCCATCTTTAACTTGGTGCTTTTCCAGTGAGGGGGGGGTGGAAAACCAGAGAGACAAAGAGTTCCCGCCTTATGCAAAAGATATATAAAGGGGTGGAGGAGAACAGAGAGGGAGAGGAGCCATCATGAAGAATCCCCTAGCTACCACCTGAGCTGCAACAAGAGCTGTACCAGGGGAAAGAATTGTGCCCAGGCCTGGAAGGTGTCCAGTCTGAGAAAAACTTACTGAAACATCTCTGAGGGTGAGATTATCTGTATTTAGTTTGATTAGGCATAGATTTGCGCATTTTATTTTATTTTGCTTGGTGACTTACTTTGTTCTGTCTGTTACTACTTTGAACCACTTAAATCCTACTGTCTGTATTTAATAAAATCACTTTTTATTTAGTAATTTACTCAGAGTATGTATTAATACCTGGGGGAGCAAACAACTGTGCATATCTCTCTATCAGTGTTATAGAGGGCGAACAATTTATGAGTTTGCCCTGCATAAACTTTATGCAGGGTAAAATGGATTTATCTGGGTTTAGACCCCACTGGGAGTTGGGCATCTGAGTGCTAAAGACAAGCACGCTACTGCGAGCTGTTTTCAGGTAAACTTGCAGCTTTGGGACAAGTGATTCAGACCCTGGGTCTGTGTCTGGAGCTAGACGGGAGTGTCTGGCTCAGCAAGACAGGGTGCTGGAGTCCTGAGCTGGCAGGGAAAACAGAAGCAGGGGTAGTCTTTGCACATCGGGTGTCAGCTCCCAAGGGGGTTTCTGTGATCCAACCCGTCACAGTGAGAGATAACTGTTCCACTCTAGTTGGCACTGGGGAGGCCACAGCTGGAGTACTATGTCCAATTGCAGGCGCCACACTTTAGGAAAGATGTATACAAATTGGAGAGCAACAAGATGTATACAGAAGGAGAGCAACAAAAATGATTAAAGGCTTAGAAAACCCGATCTATGACAAAAGGTTAAAAACCTGGCCATTTTTAGTCTTGAGAAAAGAAGACTGAGGGGGAATCTGATCACAGTCTTCAAATACATTAAGGGCTGTTGTACGAAGGATGCTTATCAATTGTTCTCCATGCCCACTGAAGGTAGGACAAAAAGAAACATGCTTAATCTACCGCAAGGAAGATTTAGGTTAGGTATATAAGGGAAAAAATAAATAAAAATAAACCCACTTAATGATATATGTTGTTAAGCTCTAGAATAGGCTTCCAAGGGAGGTTGTGGAATCCTCATCATTGAAGGTTTTAAGACTCGATTGGACAAGTATCGGTCAGGCATTCTCTAGGTTTACTTGGTCCTGCCTCAGAGAAAGGGGCTGGACTAGATGACCTTTCAAGATCCCTTCAGGCTCTACCTCACAGAATTCTATACTATGCAAACTCATAGCTATTTAGTCAGAAAATCCATTATAACAGATACAATCAATCAATAGGACTTTACAGCGTGAGTCTAAGGGCATGGCTACACTTGCAGATGTAGAGCGCTGGGAGTTAAACCAGCCTTCGGAGAACGCAGCAGGGAAAACGCTGCCATGTGTTTACACGGTCAGCTGCAAATGCACTGGCATGGCCACATGAGCATCTCCTGCAACGTCACAAAGAGCAGTGCATTGTGGTAGCTATCCCAGCGTGCAAGTGGCTGCACCACTCTTTTCAAATGGCGGGGGGGAGTGGAGGGTGACAGGGAGTGTGTTTTGTGTATGTGGAGGGAGAGAGAGGATTTTTTTTTGAGGAACTGAGCGCGTCAGCATGCTATCTTGTAAGTTAAGACGGCAGCAGACCGCCCCCTCTCCCTCCCCTCTCTTACACACACTCACAGCAAGCAACATTCCACACTAATGGCTTGCTTTGTCCCAGGGTAGATAAGCATGCCGGCTGTCAAAAACGGAGCTTTGAAAGGGCATATCCGCATTCCTACAGACAATTCCAAAACAATGACAAGAGTGGTCACTTGACTTAAGGGGATTATGGGACATTTCTGGAGGCCGATCATTGCGCAGTAATACAACACTTTATTCACACTGACACTGGGGCGTTTCAGCCGAGGCGCAGCAAGCTTTATGCTTCTTGTGGAGGTGGATTACCAGCAGCACTCCAGCTGCAGAGTCCAGGCGCTCTAAGTGCCTTGCCAGTGTGGACGGGTCATGAGTTAGGGCACTTGGGACTGCTTTACTGCACTCTAACTTTCAAGTGTAGACAAGCCCTTAGCCTTAGCCAAGCCAGCGCTTTAATGTGGCTGTGTAGTTGCAGCACCAGCAAAAAAAGAGGGGAGTAACTACCAGCACTAGTGCACTGTCTACACTACCACTTTTCAGCACTGAAACTTGCAGTGCCCAGGGGGGTGTTTTTTCCAGTGAGAATGTTGCAGCACTGTAAAGTGGCAGTGTAGACAAGGCCTAAGATGATGTTCTCCCGTGAGGTCATTCTCTGCCACATACTCACAACTGTTAATTTAACAGCTGTAGATAATTTACCTACAAGTTGACAGCAGGATGATTCTTACACCTTCCCTCTAAAAGCGAGGATACAGAAAGGCCAGCAGCATCCTTCTTGGAGACAAACTTAAGAATGGGGCAAAACAAAACAGCAGCCAATAACGAAAAATACTAGGCTCTTTTTGGGAGGAACAGATGTTCATTTAGGGGACGCCTACATACCACACAGCAATGGGGGGGAGGGAGGGGTGTCATCAAAACAGCATCACACACAACTCTTAAGCTTAATGCTTAAAACGCACAACTCTTAAATACAATTTCTTCTCCCTGCCTCCCCTCCCCCAAATATCAAGATGCTGTAACAGATCTAAGCAACGGTGTGATTTTAGTCACCTCATCATAGAATATCAGGGTTGGAAGCAGGGCTGGCTTTAGCAAGAGCGGGGCCCCATTCCTGGGGGCGGGGCTTATCGGCAAGCCCCGCCCCCCAGAATCGGGCTGCGCGGAGCTGCTGGGGCCAGTGCGCTCGGCCAGAACCGGGTCCGCCACCCGAGCTAGGTCTAAGCCGTTGGGGGTGCTCACCCAGCACTGCTCGGCCAGGGCCAGAGCCCATGCCCCGAGCCGGGCTGGAGCTGGTACACTTGGCCGGAACCGTGGCCGGTGCCTGATCCGGCGCGCTCGGCCAGAACCAGGGCCGGCGCCCTGGGGCCCGAGCCAGGCAGGAGCCGCTGGAGCCGGGTCCGGCGCACTCGGCAGGAACCAGGGCCAGCGCCCCGGGGCCAGAGCCGCTTGGCCGGGCTGGGGCCGGAGGGAGCCACTCAGCCAGGACCAGCTGGACCGCGCCACGCCTCTCCCGAGCCGTCCTTACGCTCCCCTCCACCCCAGTTTACCTGCTGCTGCCCGCCTGCTCCTGCTTGCTTTCAGACTTCCCGCGAACATCTGATGCACGGGAAGCAGGGGAGGGGGAGGAGCAGGGGAGAAGGGGGAGCATTCAGGGGAGGGGAGAAGGGGGAAGTGAGCTGGGGGAAGGATGGACAGCTGGCAGGGCCCTTTTAGGTGCAGGGCCCGATTCAGCCGAATCAGCTGAATCGGCCTAAAGCCGGCCCTGGTTGGAAGGGACCCCAGACAGTCATCTAGTCCAACCCCCTGCTCAAAGCAGGGCCCATCCCCAGACAGATTTTTACCCCATCCATAAATGGCCCCCTCAAGGATTGAGCTCACAACCCTGGGTTTAGCTGGCCAATGCTCAAACCATCAGTGCCCTCGCGGCTAGAAGGCTTTTTTGTTCAGCCTTCTTGGCGATAATTTTTAAGTGCCCAGCTCAGGGCTGCCGGCTGGATAACGCGGTTCCCAGCGCGCAGGGAGCGTGGCGGGCTGGTACATAAACACAAGGCGGCTCAACGCAAGAGACGGTGCCCGCGCTGGGTGGGGGAGGGGCAGCCCGGCAAAGGCTCAGGTGGCGGCGCCGAGGCAGGGGTCAGGCTCAGCGGGGCGGGGGCCGCCGGGGGTCAGTGTGCCCGGGCCGCCCGCCCGGGGGAGCGGCGTGACCAGGGGCCCCGCGGCCCCACGCCGGGGTGCGAGGGGGGCCGGACAGCGCTCTGGGGAGCTGGCCTGGAACCCGAACGCGGGGGCGGGGCCAGTGACGCAGCGGCGAGCAGGTAACGCGGGCCCTGCCCCCACCCCAAGAGCGGCCCCGCTTCATTCACACCCCTCCCCCCCCGATGCCCGCCCGCGTCACCTGGTTTCCTGGTTGCTGAATTTCTTGGTCACCACCTTGCCCAGCTCCAGGCCCAGCCGCTCGGCCACGCGCTGGGACAGGTCCTGGTGCGAGCTGCCGCTGAAGAGCACGATGTTGGGCATGGCCGCGGCGGCGGCAGAGCTCGAGCTGAGGCTCCGCAGCAGAGGCGGAAAGAGAGAGAGCGCGGGCGCGCGCGCGGGCTCCGGGTCAAATAACAGGCGGTCCCGGGCCCGCCCCCTGCCTGCGCGCCGGGAGAAGGAGGGGGCGGGGCGGAGCGGAGCGGGACAGCGGCCCAGCCGATGGGCAGGTGGGGCACGTGACGGGGAGCCTGGGCATGGTGACAGTTGGAATGAGAGTGGCGGTTGAGGGAGGCGGTTGTGGGTGGCCAGGTTGGCTGACAATTAGGGGGCTTGGGGCCCAGGAGAGCCCCCGGGGGGCAGCAGAGGGGAGCTGGGAGGCTGCGAACCCAAGATCCCAGCATCAGCCCGGGTCATCTCAGCACATGGCCCAGCCTTTGCCCTGGCACGGAAGTGCACCATTATCCCGTGCAAAGGTTGGGCATGAGTTGAGGAGCGCTAGGGAGCAGCAGCCTAATGCCAGCAATGTACAGGCCTGGCAGGGGACATTATAATCACTGGGGCCCAACCCTTCCCCTTTCACTGTATTTACACAGACAGTTTGGGGTCCATGGTACAATCATTCCCCTTCTCGCCATCCCTGAACGTAGGAGCTGTTATTTATCTGCATTGGTGATGCAAGGGGACAGGGCCATCATTCCCTCACCCGCATGCATCTCCTTCACGCTCAGTTGAGAGGGATCCACTTGTGCGATGACATCTCCCGCACTTGTAGCTTTGTGTTTTGAGTGATGCCATCAACTCGAATGCTAGTCATTAAAAATAATAAAAGTTTGAAGTAGTCTGAGGTGCTGCACCTGCCCTGCCAGTTTTTCTAGGTTTATAATCAGATTTTCTGTTTTTTAAAAAGTATTTCTCTCTCCCCTTCTGCTGTGTGAAATGGCCACGCTGCCAGAGGGATTATACACACAAAATGCAGAAAGTAAAGAAGAGAAAAAAGTATGTTTGCTTATCTTTCAGTTACAGTATTACTTGTAACAACAATATGTAAAAAAAAAAATCCAGATATAGTAGTGAAAACATTATCTACTATCTGTTCTTATTAATTTAATCTGGTCGTGTCAGGTTCCTGGGAGTTTGAATGACCTACAATTTTATTTAATTATAAATCTATTTTGGTCGTTTTAAAAACATATTAGTCTTCGTTATCTAATGCATCTTTGCTTCCCTTTCACTCAGCACTGTCTTGCCCCCTACATTTACTACTTTCAGTTCCACACAGCCAAAAGCCTTTGGAATAAAGTCCCAGGAACACCTCAGTTTCCTCCAATGTAATCTGTGAAAATTGAGGCTCCAATGCTGCAAACACTTGTATAAGCTTAACTTCACTATCCATGATTTCAATGGATAATAATGTTAAGCGCCTGTAAAAGTGCTTGCAGGAGCAGGATAAACTGTAATATTCCATATTTATGAAGTCTCAATATTAGGGCTGGTCAAAAGTTTTCCATCATAATTTTTTCTGAGCAGAAAATTGGATTTTTTGACAGCAGGGCTTATAGCTGTCATCCCCGCTCGTCCCCATGCTGACAGCCCAAGGTGTGAGCTGAGTGCTGGGCTAACAGCTCAGGCTGTTAGCACTGGAGCAGATAGAGGGCCAGCTATGAGCACCAGGGCTGCGGGACTCCAGCTATCAGTACCCCATATGCTCCACTTCAGTCCATGGGAGCACTCCTGGTGAGGACACACACCATCAACAGAAGGAGCGTAATGTGGATGTGAACCACTGCTTTAATTACTGTGATGGCTTTATGTCAATTTAAGTCGACTTAATTTTGTAGTGTACTGAAGCCCTCAGATGGATATAGGAAAAGAAACCATCTTTCAATGAAAAAAGTTTTATTTTAGCTAGTTCCTCCTTTCTCCCAACCCCTGAAAGCAGAGAGATTCTTACCTGATGTGGGACATAAGAATTTTTCTCTTTCCTTGATCAAGAGAGATTCCTATTTCCTGATAATTAGCCCAGTAGTAGACCCCAGTCAGTTCAGCTGTGGCTAATTTAAGGAACCACAGTTATAGTAATTACCAACTAGCAGAACTGGGGCAATATAGGTAATTCTGCTGTGGAAAAGTATTGCTGCAGAAACCTGTTGCTATCTTCAAGACAGAGTTCTAGTAATGTAGGGTAGTGAAGATAAGTTTCTCCTAAGAATTGAGGAGCTGAAGTCAGAATCCTGAGGTAATCTGATTTCTAGGAAACTGTAAACTATTTTTGTTTTTCTATTGTTTTTTCCCATTTCACCCATTTTACCTTCACTTGCTGTGAACCAACATTTTGCAAATTTTTCCTGGTAAGTCAGCAGTGACATTCCTCTTTCCAATTTCCTCAAAATAAAACTGTTATACTCTGAGAAATGACTTATCTCATAGAACTGGAAGGGACCCCAAAAGGTTATTGAGTCCAGCCCCCTGCCTTCTCTAGCAGGACCAAGTACTGATTTTTGCCCCAGATCCCTAAATAGCCCCGTCAAGGACTGAACTCACAATCCTGGGTTTAGCAGGCCAATGCTCAAACCACAAAATGTCCCTGTGGGTTTCCAGATTTATTGTCTCACAATGAATTCTGGTCAAAATTTGCTCTTATTGTAAATAACAATTTTTAATTTTTTTAAACTGTCAGCCTTTTCAGTGAGGCCTGGAAACTAAACGTCAAGTTGGTTCTTTCCTGCCTTTCACAGTTATCTCTTGTAAAAGATTCTGTGGGCCAAATTCTGCCCTCATTTGCAGAATTGCCAACCCCAAATGTTCATGAATCATGCCACAGATAGAGTTATGAAATTGATTTAAAATTTGTGAGATTTAAAATAAAAGATAATTAGGATCCTTTTTATTTGCATTGAGTTACCAGGGTACACTTGGGTCATATTTTCAATCTTTTCTCTCCAACCTTGAAGCTAGAAGCTTCTTTTTTTTTTTTTTTTAATGAAAGCAGAGATTTTCACCTAATCACTTTTCTCTTGAAACTGAAGCTTTTAAAGGTAAACATCAAATATTGTAAAATTTGTGGGGAAAAAATAGCAAGAATTGGCAACACCACAATTATATCTGTGTAACCCTACTGTCTTCATATTCTGGCACTGCAATTTCATTGTTTTCAAACGATGATCCAATTCTTCCAGAGCTGTACTGGTTTTTAAGTACAAATTAAAAATAATAAATAATAAAAATAAAATTTGAAAAGGAATAAGAGCTTCAGGGATGTTTCACCAAATTCTCAGTACCTTGTTCTCAATTTCTTGCCTTAACGGCTTAACGATGTTGTCTTGTGAGTTATTTTAGCAATATTTCCAACTGCAAATGTTCAAAAACAAGTCAGCCCCCCCCCCCCCCCCCCCCCCCGCCCCATGACACAAAAATAATACATTTTAGGTTCTTTTTATTTGCCTTCAGCTTTCTGAGCCTTTAGGGTACACTCACTTCATGTTTTCAGAACTTTCTCTGTAATTAGGAGGGCGAGAAACATAATTTCTTTTCTTTTTTCATGGAACGTAATATTCTAACGCAATCTCGTGATTCTAGGAGTTGGGCTTTAAGAAACACACCGGTTATCACCAGACTTGCAATAAAATCTTCAGAGCTGGCAACAAGATGACTTTTGAGGATTTTTTATTTTGTAAACTGCTGCATCCATTTATGGTGCTTTATAAGTGATTAGTAATTTAAAGGAAAACTGTCAGGTTAAAAGTTATATTTAAAACATTAAAAACATTATTTCTGCAAATATCATTAAAACTGAAAAAAAAATCTAATTTACTTTTCACCATTTGTGATATTGCTTAGTTCTTTTGGTTTGGAAAATGAAAATAAACTAACCTGTTTCACTTGTTTTTAGAGAGAAAAGGTGGGTGAGGTAATATACAGTATTTTATTGCACCATCTTCTGTTTTTAGTCAGTTTCTAGTCCATTTCAGTTTGCCACATGCTGGCACAATCCTGCATTGTTTGGGTTGCAAATACCAACAGAAGAAAATTGAAAACATTAAAACAAAACCTTCCCTTTTCCATTGGATCAGAGGACAACAAGGCCCAGCAGCACTGCTTCGTCCCCACCACACAGATATATATTAAGGACTTGACTACATTGGGAATTAGCCCCAATTTTGGTCTTTGGTATAGCTGCAGGTTGCAAATCCTTAGTGTAGACAAGGAGAGCAGGGATTTACACAGGTGGAGTTTACCCCTGCTTGAGCTGGATGTAGGGTTCATTGGAACAAAAACATTATGAAAAATTCCATTTCAAGAGAACCAAAATGGAGTTTTTCAGCTTGTTCCCCAAATTCCCATAGAGTCTAACTCCCCAGGCAACCAGCTCTCTGGGCTGCTTGACTACCTGGGGAGTCACAGAACCCAGGAAGGCAGTTGCCTAGGGAGTAAGGAGCCTTGGAAGCCAGGAAGTTGGACTGCTCTGGGAGTCTGGCAAATGGGCAGCTTGGAGAGGCAGCTGCCTGGGGAGTCGGGTAGCCCTGGGAGGCAAATACCTTTGGATTCGGGCAGTCCAGGACCCAGCTGCCCAGAGATCCCAGGCGGGCAGAAAACCAACCTGCCGGGTTTCTGTTGAAATTTTGGCAGAATCGACACATTCCTCAGGATTCTGTCAGATCACCATTTTCCAGTGGAAAACTGTTTCATCAGAAAATTTGTGACCAGCTTTAGGAAAGACACCAAAATGTTAAAATAATCTGAGACTGCACTCACTTTGCTATGTCTTCCTTTACATTGTTCAAAAGTCTTTTCAGTGTTGCCAGAAAGCCTGTGCAGAGGCAGAAGGCCACAGAGCTTGTTTGAAGCATTGAGCTTCGTTGTAGATGGCCCTGCTACCTGTGGATCTCAAGATCTCTGTGTTGGTAGAATACTACCCATTGTGCAGGAGTTGAGGCAGAGAATCTAACCACCCACTGAGTTTTCTTCCTTCCATTAGTCTCTCTGCAGGCGTTTCAGAGTCCGGGCTATAGCCTGAGCCCAAATGTCTACACTGCAATTTTTAGCCCCATTAGCCTGAGTTAGTTGACCCGGGCCAGCCGCAGGTCTTTTATTGAAGTGTAGACATACCCTAAGGGTCTGATTTTTATCCTGGGCAGGAGATGATCAAGCCTTCATTCTCTTATCTGAAGAAGTTTGGTGGGAAAGAGTATTATATGTTTTACAGGTTTTGGCTATTGGTTGGAGATGTTTACTCTGAATTTTGTTTTACTGGAGCAGTTGTAAAACTTGAATGCAAACAGTTGTTAGCAGCTCCGGGGCTGGAGCACCCATGGAAAAAAATAGTGGGTGCTCAGCACCCGCTGGCAGCCCCGCCAATCAGCTACTTTCTCTCTCTCCCCTGCCCCCGTGCCTCCCGCCTCCATGGATCAGATGTTCAGTGGCATGCAGGAGGCGCTGGAGGGGAGGGTGATGAGTTGGAGTGGGACGCTCGGGGAAAGGGGCGGAACGGGATGGGAAGAGACGGGGCAGGAGTGGAGCGGAGGCGGATTGAACGAGGCGGCATTCTGCCCAATTCTAGGGCGGCACAGCCGCTTTTTTTGTTGTTGTTGTTCCGCTCCGGTCACCTTGCGGAGCTCTCCCGGCAGGCTGAGTGACGTGGCGGGAGGGGCCGCGTGGCAGTGCCCCGCTGTAGCCCTGGCCGCCCCGCCTCTCTCTCTCTCCCGCCCGCCCCCCCCCCCCCCCCCCCCCCGCTAGCTGGTCCCCCTGCACCCGCACTCTGGCCGCGCTGCAGGTTTTTTGTTTTTGTTTCTTTGCTTTGCCGTTCTGGCCGCCCCATATTTTTTTTTTTTTTTTTTTTTAAATTTTTTTGCTTGGGGCGGCCAAAAAGCCAGAGCCAGCCCTGGGAGTGGGGGATTGAGCACCCCCTGGCAAATCACAAAGTCAGCGCCTCTGGTTAGCAGTATGTTATATTTTTGGTATAATTATTATAAATGTTGCCAGTGATTTAGGTAATGGGCAAACAATTCTCATATAAGTACAACACTAAACAAAAACATAAAAAATAAATGACTGCAGCATGAGTACAAAACAAGTCCAAGTTGAAGCAAATGCAAAAATGATACCAGAATTAAATCAGGGGATGTTAATAATTGATATTGCTAAAGGCAAAGTTTCCAAATCAGTTTACATTCTGATACAATTTATTACAACAAGGAATGGAAGAAAAAGCTGGAGGAAGTTAGCCAACTGGAACATTGGTTATACTCATTTTACACTATAAAGGTTTTCTCCATGACCAGAAGGGCAAAAAACTTTTAAATAAATTAAAACAAGCATGGATTGTTGATAGTAAAGTTAATACATTTGTCATAATCAACAAAGAAAAAGTCCTATTTAGCTCAAGTGAGCGGATGAATGGAATTCTGCAAGGCTCTTTTATGCATCTCAGATTACCAAAAAGTGTGGTGATTTTGCTGAATGTTACAGAAATGAATGAAAAAAATTTCCCCTATTTTACATCAGCACGAGCTGAGCAGTTGCCTATAATGTTCACTTTTAGTGTGAGGCTAAGGGAAGAAGCCTTTTAAAAGTTGAATAAGAAAGCATGTACTTCTTTACATAATTATTTAAGAACTTTATAGCATACTCAGTGGTCTTTGTTTTTACTATGAGTTGTCACATTGCAGACCCTTTGAAAAGAACTACCTAAATTTGCTTTCTGGTATTGTAATCTGATCCCAAATTACTCATGAGACACAGTTCTAATACACCTACAGATACTCTGTCAAAAATATCAGTGTATAAAATAGCTTGTAAATAAGACACACAGTAATAAATCAGCTGAGGAGCTTTATTATTTTCATAAAGACTTCAAAACCTTTATATATAAAGTTATTGCCTTGTATTCAAGGTCCCACTTCATAGAAATCTCTAGTCATGTTCTCCAGGATTCATTTATTATTTATACAGAAAAGAGACATTTTTCATCACTCTTCCTCAAAATTTAGTCTGGTTTGTGATTTATCAGCCTCATTTCTTTTTTCTTCTTCATTCATCCCTATGGAATCATTCCCTAATCATCCACCACTCAGATGTAGAGTACCCAAAGGAAAAGCAATACAAGAAACATTCACTGTGGTGAAAGAAAAGCTCATTTTAAAAAAAAATACTCCATACAAAAAGTGACTACATAAGGGGAAATTCTCTGAGCAATTCAAGTAGAGTCTCAGGATCTTCAAATAGGGAAAGAGGGAAAGCTCTTCTGTCTCTACCCCATTCCTGGCATACCTCCAAATCTCCCATGAGTAACTGTGCACGGAATTCCCACTGATCTGGGCTCCACGCCCCTGCCTCTATTTTTGTGAAGGGGAACTACACCTGGTCTGCTGCCAAAGGACCCTTTACACCAAGGGTCAGCAACCTTCAACACGTGGCCCATCAGGGTAATCCGCTGACGGGCCGTGAGACATTTTGTTTACATTGACCGTCCGCAGGCACGGCCCCCTGCAGCTCCCAGTGGCCGCAGTTTGACGTTCAAGCTTTCCCCACTTATATATATTCACAATGCAGCTGCAAAGAGCATTCTTTTAGCCTGTGACTGGCTCCTTTGAGAGGGAATAGGGTCCAGTGCACCTATACCTGATTAGCTGCCTCCCAGTTGGGGCTAAAAGAAGTCAGTTGGGCCACATACAGGGAAGACAGGAGAGAGCTGCCTGAAAGCACAGACTGAGAGCAAAGAAAGGGGCAGGAGAGTGCTGCCTGGGAGAAACAGGGAACCTGCAGGGAGATGAAAACTATGCAGTCCCTCTCTGGGAATAGGGAAGAAGGTCTACAAGCCCAGTGGAGGGGCCAGTTTGCTGACCTTCTTGATCTGGAGAGCCAGTGCCAGGAAGCTGAAAAGGGCCAAGTTGATGGACTGTATTTTGGGCCAAAGAGTCATGAGACTTCTGGTCACTCTCAAGATGGATGGCCTGGAGTATGGGGCCCTGGAACAAAGGCAGAAAGGAACTGGGAACTGAGTTCTGGTGGACTTATAGCTGGGTGACCTGGCATTGATGTCCCTGAGGAGGAGAATAGAAAATCGCTGTACCTGTCTATATTTTATTGTGGGAATAGGGAGAATGGTTTTACCATGAGGTTTTTCCAGACTATTGTATGTGTACAACCCCCTCTCTTTGAATCCCTTCACTAGCTCCCCTGTTCTATTGCACCAAAGTGCTTGGCTTCACTTTCAGGACCCTTTATGGACTATCCATAGCCTACCTATCATCTCCCAATTACTGTCAAGATGTTGACTCCAACCTCTGATCAGCCCATGATGCTGGCCTCTATCATCCATGTGTTATATTTGCATACAAGCATCTTGAAAAGGAGAGTTGCAGTTGTTCCCATAATCCACTATTCTGCACCATCAGTTCCCTCTATAATCTATTTGTAACATCATAATACTATCTAGTCTGGTTAGAATTGCAAAAAGTACATTTGCAGTTTAAGATGCATGACTGTATGAACATTCCCAAAGATGAGCAGCAGCGTGAATGCAACCTTGGAGGGAAAAACTCAAGCTAATTCTCAGAACAAACAGAGAAGTATAACAAAGATATATTTTTATTCCTTCCTCAATTATCATCCTGCCTCTCCTTGTCCCAGTAGATCTGGCTCACAGTTGGTAGCGATAGGAGTTGGACTCAGTTTTCTGTGCTCATGAGTCTAGCCGTCGAATCTCATCCTGGCCTGGCCACTTGTTCTATTCTGCATCAGGGACAGAACTATAGTCACAGCCTAGTCAGGCAGCATTCAAGAGAGAAGAATCCCTGCTACTGCAGACATGGAAATATCAGCCTCTGGTGACAGTGAGGAGACCACTAAAGGAAGCAGTCAGGATGGAGCTGAGGCTGGTGAGCTGAAAGTTGGGGGAATTTCTTGCTCACTTGCAGATGCTTGTGACTTCTCTGAGTCCAGACTTGCAACTCAATAGACTTTTCAACTCTCCTGTGGATCTACAAAGAAAATCCATAGTCTATAGAGAAATCCCCATCTGAATGGCTGCCTTTCCCTATTAGGGTTGCCAACTTTGGTTGGATGAATTCCTGGAGATTTCATCACATGCCATAATCTTTAATTAAAGAGTAATCTTTAATTCCTGGCGACTCCAGGAAAATCCTGGAGGGTTGGCAACCCTATTCCCTATCCTCTTACATTCTAGGGCAAAGCAGTCAAACAGAGCTGCTACAGTTGCTGAGGGCAGAACCTGGTTCCATGGTACATGAAGTAGCCAGTGCTTTTCTCCCCTTGCCCTGCAAACAGTGGAGAACAACAACAGCTTCCTGCTGTTCTGCCAACCACCTTGCGGCGATAGGGAGAGGACAAACCAGAAATTGTGGCAGCTGCTGGGGTCCCAAAAGCCAGAAGGGAGGAGCTGAAGAACCAGGCTGGTAGGCCCTTACTCTTACATCACAGCAGCTGAAGGCATTGCTCTTTTCATAGGACAGGAGGGGGCGCAAAGACCAGATCCCAGTAGGAGAGGCAGAGCTGTGACTGAGCACAGGGCAAAAGCTGCAGTGAGACAATCGACACGAAGGCAGTTGCAAAATTAAATGTGTGTGTATGTCTGGGGTGTTTGTGCATATTGGGGAGAAGAGGCAAGATGAGATGTGGTGGAGGTAGAGGGGTTTTTTGAAGGGGGAAGAATAAATTGGTGCTGGGGAGACAGAATTATTGTGGAGTTTAGAATTAAATGATCTGCATTTCTAAATTATGCACATTTATGCAAATTAAAATTCTATATGTTTTGGTCTGTCAGTGTTGGCAAGTGTGCCGCCTTGTGACACCACTGCATCTTACAAACAACTAAACAGCAAGCAAGCACATGGCACAGCAGCTCACTACTGAGCATGTGGCAGTGGCTGAAGTAGGAGAGAGGGTGTATTGACTAGGGTTACCATATTTCCACAATGAAAAAAGAGGACACTGGGGGGGGAGCCCCGCCCCTGCCCTGCCGCCATCCACTCCCTCCCACTTCCCACCCCCTGACTGCCCCCCTCAGAACCTCCAACCCCCCCTGCTTCTTGTCCCCTGACTGCCCCCTCCTGAGAACCCCCCACCTTAACTGCCCCCCTAGGACCCTACCTGTCCCCTGACTGCCCTGACCCTTATCCACTCGCATGGGTGGCAGGTTTGTAGAAATTTTGGTGGTGCCCAGAACCCGCCCCCCCCCACACCTGCCTAAGGCTCTGGGAGGGGTTTGTGTGGGGGGAGGAAGTCTGGGGTAAAGGTCCTGGGCTGGGGATTAGGGTGCAGGAGGGGTGCAGGGTGCAGGCTCTGGGATAGAGTTTGGGTGCTGGGTGCAGGCTCTGGGCTGGGGCAGGGGGTAGGTGTGCAGGAGGGGGTGAAGGGTGCAGGCTCTGGGATGGAGGTTGGGGGTGGGAGGTGGTGCAAAGGGAGGGGTGCAGGCTTTGGCAGGGAGTTTGAGGGCAGGAGGGTGTGTGTGGGGAGGGGGTTTGGGAGGAAGTTTGGGGATAGGAGGGGTGCAGGGGTGAGCAGAGGATTAGGGTGCCGGGGAATGAGGGTTGAGTCTGAGGATGAGGGGTTCATGATGCAGGAGGGGGCTCAGGTCTGGGGCAGAGGATTAGGGTGCGGGGGGATGAGGGCTGGGACTGGGGATGAGGGGTTTGGGGCATTGGAGAGGCTCAGGGCTAGGGTGGAAGGGCAGGGTAAGGGCAGCCTGCCTTGCCATTAGTGGATGGGGGGCACTAGGACCCTGGGGCAGCAGACAGCAGTTGCTGCCAGCGTAGGAATGTGCTACTCCGGCAGCACAAGCAGGAACAGGAGAGGCGGGGGCAGGAGGGGGAACCTACGGGGGGGGGGGACGCGCAGAGGGGGGTGGCAGCTGGAGGCCAGGGACCCATCCAACCTTCCCCCTGCTCCCTGACTGCCCCCTGGGACTCCCCTTACCATGCCCATGCCAGTCAGATGCTGGCTCAACGTGTAGGCAAAACACGCTGCCCGTGGGGCTGTTTGTGTGGCTATACTGGGCTGCAGGCAGCAGGGGAGGGGCTCTGGCTGCTGGAGGCCAATGGGAGCGGCTCAATCAGGCCCAGCCACCCAATCAGCCACACCGCACTCTGCATGGAAGGGAAGGAGGGAGGGCAGGGGGAAAAATCCCGGACCTTTTAACCTTGTTACCAATTCCTCCTGGACGGCTATTTAAAGATGCAAAAGCCGGACATGTCCGGGGAAATACAGACGGATGGTAACCCTAGTATTGACAGGACACTGCTGGCTCTACATCCCTGCCCTCACCCTCACAAGAGCTCCTAGTGCTGGAGGCATAGCTGAGGTGAGGAATAACTGGTGGGAGGAAGGTGTGCTGGGGCAGGAAGCATCATGACTATGGCACTTTAATATCTTGGCTATTCCTCACAGAGGGGTCATAGCAGCCAAGGTGCAATTATAGGGCAGCCCTAACCTCCACCTGGGGCCAAACAGACCTCTTCAGTAACTTCAGGATATGGGAGACCCAAGCTGCCTCCCATTGGTCCTTGCATCCTTAGAAGAGGGATGATTCTGGGCCTAAGAATGTCCACTGGAGTTTCTCTGTCACTGTTTTTACAATTCATTATGAATCTTTGCCCCGTGGGAGGGAGAGAGAGAGAGAGCGAGTGTGTGTGTGTCTGTCCGTCTGTCTTTTTTCTGAAGAGTTAGAACTGATCTATTAATCCAAATGTAGGGCTCATTATTGAATTAATTTATGTTAAACACTTAAGTACTTTTTGAGTGACAGGCAATATAAAAAGTATTTAACTGATGAATGTGTATTATATAAACTACATTTTAGAAAAATGCATAGATGTTTATCTATTCTGTACAAATATTCACAATATACTAAATCAGCAGACTCTCCTCAGACTCTCCAGCAAAACTAATGGTATTAGTGAGGGTACAAAAATCCTGTTGCTGTGTCCAATTTGTTTTCTGCTGATATGAAGCTGTTGAACTTCCCAGTGAGGAAATGTACAGTAAGTCCATAGAGAAAGATATCAAATATTACACCATCTTATAGAGACCTGGAGCTAGTTGTTGTACTGCAGGACTTTGCTGCTGGCCAACAAGGTGATCTCTTACAGTTTCATTAGATGTAATCGATCCCTGTTTTATTTTCAGCAATTGTGTTTATCTTATGTTGTAGCCATTAAAAACAACTTTAAACGCTTAATTCAAGATAATTTTATACCTTTTTGATTTAATATAATCAATTAGATACTACACAGAGTCCTTTTAGATAACTAGATGTAGGGTGACCATATTTCCCTATGCTGAATATGGGACACCTGGTAAAATTACTCATATTCAAGCAAGTTCAATGGCAATCAATCAGAACTATGCTGTACAAACAGTCAAATTAACATCAAGTTGACTGAGCCCCTGTTAAAAAGAAATACTGCATAGTTGAATTCTTTTTATTTACCTTCTTATCTTTAAGGCTTTAGGGTTCACATGGGGAGGGGTGACACAGAGACCCCTATTTCCCCCCCACACATACACACACTCATGGGGAGAGGTGACACACACACACTCCCATACACCTCTCTCACATGGGGGGCGGTAACCAACCGACCCTCCCCTCCCTGCCCGGTGCTCTCTGCCCTCCATGCCTGGCTGGGCCCCTGGGACAGCCCTGCCTCTCCTGGTACCTGGCACCAGGTCTTCCCGAGGCAACACGTGGGGGCGAGGGCACACAGGGTCACATCCTCCTCCCCCCCGAGATTTCTGCCAGGGTTCACACCAGAATGTGGCCTGCAGCAGCCTTTTGGTAGGGTTACCATATTTAACAAATAAAAAAAGAGGACCCTCCACGGGGGCCTGGCCCTGCCCATTTCCC
>NC_048298.1:215203882-215259615 GCF_013100865.1 Trachemys scripta elegans
GAGGATTGTGTGAGACGGGTGAGAAAGAGTTGTGTAAGAAGTCATTGTGACCTCAGTATAGATAAGGTGTAGAAGACCTTGTGTAGATAAGGTATAGAAACTAATTGTATGTAGGCAAGAGTCAAAACAAGTAAGGAAATGAGATATCAAGATGGCCTATGTATAAACAAAATGCAGCTGTCCCTCATTATTTCTGTAATGAAAGGTATAAATGCTTGCTGTAATTAGTTACCAGAGAGAGACCTGCTTGCTCTCTCCTCTGCACATGTGAGAGTTAATAAAGCCTCTGACTTGCTGTACCTAACAAAATAGTGAGAACTCAGTTTTTCTCCGACAAGACTAACAATTTATAAAATTTATTATAAATTTGTTAGTCTCTAAGGTGCCACAAGTACTCCTGTTCTTTTTGCGGATACAGACTAACACAGATGCTACTCTGAAACCTGATTTTCAGTGGCACTCACACTGACCAGGTCCTGGCCACCGGTCCGGGGGCTCTGCATTTTAATTTAATTTTAAATGAAGCTCCTTAAATATTTTAAAAACCTTATTTATTTTACATACAACAATTGTTTAGTTATATATTATAGACTTCTAGAAAGAGACCGTCTAAAAAAGTTAAAATGTATCACTGGCACGCGAAATCTTAAATCAGAGTGAATAAATGAAGACTTGGCACACCACTTCTGAAAGGTTGCCAACCCCTGGTATAATAGCACAGTTGCTCAGTATCCTAGTCAGGGCCTGCTCTCAGCTATGTGACTATCACATTAAAACTTCAATGGTAGGAACTCACCTAGTCATCACAAAATCTTATTTTTTGTAATCCTGTTCAACCCCCAAGCCTCTCCTTTTATTTGTCTCTCCCTCACTCATTGTGTCATGGCTAAATTCTGGGTTGTGAGCCCTTCAGCACAGGGACAGTGTCTTCCTGTATGTGTGGATCATAAATTGCATATTGTGGGCAGTACCGGAATATCAATACTAATTTCTTAAACTGAAAGGGACTACTTAAATAAAGCTACGTGTATGTTTCATTACAAAACCACACAAATTTGCTTGGATTCTAATATGAACAAGGAAAGAAAAACTAGCTAGGTTTTATGCAAAACTTTTTGATGCCCATAAATCCTTCACAGAAATTGGAAGCAAAGCACTTTGTGATATCTGGACAGTTGGACACACATTTCAAAACTCAATTTCATGCTTTTGTTTTGGAGTACATGTAAAACTTCCTGCTAAATGTCATGTGGTATAGGTGACATGACTTACTACATTCATGAGCGAGAGAGAGACTGGGCCTACCTCACATAATCCCAAGGGTCAGCCATATGATTTGCTCTCTCAGCAAGCAGCTTTGTTTAACTGATCTCTGTAATTCCAAAACCTCCCCAAAAGAATATCAAATGTACTATTTCTGGAAATTGAAGCACACAGAATTAATATAGGCCAGATCTTGCTCACCTGCGATAAATCTCAACAGGGGGTTGCCAAGTGGTTCCAGAGAAGAAAACTCCATGAGGATCTTCTTATGCAGTTTTTCCCTAATAGTTTAGTTGGGGGGTGGGATTTGACCCCCCCTGCCAGCCCTACACAGCATAGGCTGAGGGACCTATGTCCAAACTTTGCGAGAGAGGATAGGGAGGCCAGAGCCTCTCTACAGATTTGTGCCTCTGGCAGCTCTGCCCCAATCTCTGACCTTCCCTGGCCTTCCCTGGGCATGGTTGCCCTGGGACATTGCAGAAAAGATAATGCATGCCAGACTGTGTTACCTTTCTTGTCCAATCTCCATGGCACTGGAGGGGATGATGTGTCCCTTCCCTTCCCCCTTTTCTCCCCATGTTTCTCCAGTAAGCCTGTCTACTTTTTTACCAGTCCACAGACCAGCAGGGAGGCTACTGAGGGTTGCCAGGGAGGTGGGGGATGCTGCTGGGGAGATGGTTGAGCAGCCGCTTATATAGATATGGGGAGAGATCCATGCATGGAGGCACATGCATGAACTGGGGATACAATCTCCTCTCCATCTTTATGTAGATAAAGAACCTAGCAGGAAAAGGAGGGGAACCTTTTGTTTCTCTTTTGCCCTTGGCATAAAGGTTTATATGGCCCCCCTGAGAGCCTCTGAAGAAAGGTATTTTATATGTACAAAGTATTAACTGTTGTTATTAGTGTTAGGCAGGCCTCTGGCCTGTGCACAGAACACAGTTTAATTTAAGATGTACAAAATTTTAATGCAGCATTAAGGTTGGGAATAACTTAATTTAGTTTGTTGGGAAGCCCAGAGAAGCTTCTTGTCATACTTACTAATGATAGTGTCAGTTACTGTCATAACTATAAAGGGAAGGGTAACAGCCCTCTTGTGTACAATACTATAAAATCCCTCCTGGCCAGAGGCTCCAAAATCCTTTTACCTGTAAAGGGTTAAGAAGCTCAGGTAACCTGGCTGACATCTGACCCAAAGGACCAATAAGGGGACAAGATACTTTCAAATCTTGGTGGGGGGAAGGCTTTTGTTTTGTGCTCTTTGTTTTGGGGGAGTTCGCTCTTGGGACTAAGAGGGACCAGACATCAATCCAGGCTCTCCAAATCTTTCTGAACAAGTCTCTCATATTTCAAACTTGTAAGTAAACAGCCAGGCAAGGCGTGTTAGTTTTATCTTTGTTTTCTCAACTTGTAAATGTACCTTTTTACTAGGGTGTTTACCTCTGTTTGCTGTAACTTTGAACCTAAGGCTAGAGGGAGATTCCTCTGGGCTCTTTAAGTTTGATTACCCTGTAAAGTTATTTTTCATCCTGATTTTACAGAGATGATTTTTACCCTTTTCTTTAATTAAAAGCTTTCTTTTTAAGAACCCGATTGATTTTTCCTTGTTTTAAGATCTGAGGGGTTTGGATCTGTATTCACCAGGGAATTGGTGAAGAGTCTCTCAAGGCTACCCAGAGGGAATTAGCACATTGGGAGTGGTGGCAGCTGACCAGATCTAAGCTGGTAGTTAAGCTTAGAAGTTTTCATGCAGGCCCCCACATCTGTACCCTAAAGTTCAAAGTTGGGAAGGAGCCTTGACAGTTACTATAGTCAGTCTCTAGCTCAACTATTTTTTATTTTATTTTGTGCAAAAATTATATATATAAAATATAGTATTTGTAAAATTCATCTCCAGGCAAGATGAAGTGGTCCAATTATTTTCCTTTGTGTCACACTGTCATATTGGGAGAGATAGCTCAGTGGTTTGAGCATTGGCCTGCTAAACCCAGAGTTGTGAGTTTAATCCTTGAGGGGCAATTTAGGGGTGAAAAAACTGTCAGGGACAGTACTTGGTCCTGCTAGTGAAGACAGAGGACTAGACTCAATGACCTTTCAAGGTCCTTCCAGCTCTATGAGATAGGTATATCTCCATATATATATATACATATTATGTTCTGGCATGGTAACTCCCTGTAGTCTAAAACAACTGTGGATTTGGGACTCTGGAAGATAAAACCTTGGGCTATCTTTAAGAAAGTGAGAGCCCATTGTGACATTCTATACCTTGGAGGGAGCATGCTGAAACCCACATATTCCTCATTTTCATAGAATCATGATCTTATGTATAAAGCATGCCTTGTAAGGTATCAAGGGAAAGGTTATGATCTGCTGAAAGTCATTTCTCTATCCATATATGTATATCATTAATGCATACGAAGTTATGAGAATTGTGTATTATGGTTGTCACTAAAACATGCTGTAAATTGGGGGAATCAGCCAGATATTAGCTTCCCAGAGGCAACTAGCAAGGAAAGTAACCAATGCCTGGGCGGGGTGTCAAACAACCCATCAACAGCCATTGTCCAGCAAGGGAGCTACAATGCAATGACTCACCTGTATGAGGCCACACCAGGGGAATTGCTCAGCCTTGCTTGGAGCGACTCAATGTAATGCTCACCTGACTCTGAAGTGGGGGGCAAAGCCAAGTCGGAGAAAAGGACATGATAAAAGGAAGAGACATTTGCCATGCTCTTCCTCTCTCTTCCACCTACATCTACAGTCACCACACCAAGCGACTGAAGCACTAATCAAAGGGGAGAGCCTGGCTGAAGAGCAACCAGCCAGCCTGTGGTGAGAAACATCTAAGTTTGTAAGGGCACTGAAAGTGTTAAGATCAGCTTAGAATGCGTTTTGCTTTTATTTCATTTGACCAAATCTGACTTGTTATGCTTTGACTTATAATCGCTTAAAATCTCTCTTTATAGTTAATAAGTTTGTTTATTCTATCTGAAGCAGTGAGTTTGGTTTGAAGTGTGTCAAAGACTCTCCTTGGGATAACAAGCCTGATACATATCAATTTCTTTGTTAAATTGACTAACTCATATAAGGTTGCAGCATCCAGCAGGCATAACTGGACACTACAAGATGAAGATTCCTATGGTTGTGTCTGGGACCGGAGGTATTGGCTAGTGTCATTCGATTGCACAATCCAAAGAGCAGCTTACATGCCAGAGGTTGTGCTGAACAGCCCAGGAGTGGGGGTTCTCGCAGCAGAGCACGGTAAGGCTGGCTCCCAGAGTCAAGGATTGGAGTGACCTAGCAGATCACCGGTCCAGATAACACCACAGGGCAAGGTCACACCCATGTAATCTAAACTTTCTTGAAAATCATGGGTTTCAAAGTTCAGCTCAGACTTAAGCAGTACTAGGGGTTCACATTCTGTTTAGACAAAAGAGACCAAAAAGAAAGAAAAAAATCAATTTAAAACAGTGAAAAATAAAGCAGACAGTGGGAAAGAGTGGAAAACAAATAGAAAGAGATTGTATTAAAGAGAGAGAGAGAGAGAGTGAAGCAAAGAGGGAAAGAAAAACTCTACTGAAACATCAGCCATGCGCTACCCAGCCACCCTCCCACCCTTAGTTTTCAGGGAAAATTTTTATCTCTAATTCACAGCAATGACTTGCAGATCACATACTCAAATTACAATTTCTATCTGCAAGCCCTGAAAACTCAACCCACTGAATGTAGAGGCTTTCTTTCTCACATGCCATCCCCAGTAACAGAGATTTTGCAAGTCAAATTATGCTGCTTTCTATGGGGTTACAGAGCTATCACCGAGGGCAAAATTTTATCCGCAGGCTGATTTATTACTGAGATGAAGCACAAACACAAAAAAACCATTTTGATTTTTACTTCCCATGTTGATTTTGCAGGGCCATCTGTGGAGTGGGGGAGGGGTGAAGAAAAAACAATTTTACTTGAAAATTGTTCCAAGTAGATACAGAACCAATGAGACACAAACATGGACTCCACAATGCTGTTTTTAGAGTCACTATTCAGATATGTATTTCTAAGTAACAAGGGCATTTTGAGGTTCCATATTGATAGCATCTCACTAATTTCAATATTTTGATTAATTTCTAATTTCTAGTCCAACAAACTCCCCCTGGGCTCTGACAGTCAAGCTGGTTTCTTTCCATTACTTATAACAACACAGTTTGTGCAGGCCAAATTATACACTCAGATAAGCTGACAACTATACATGTGTATGTCATCAGTGACACCTCTGTGACCTCTCTTAAAGCCAGTGTACAGCTGTCCCAGAGTTTCATTTGTCCTTTAGAACTTTTATTACATGTGCAGATCCAGAAGTCAGAAAGAGGCCAGCATGACTGCCAAATCCCAAGGTGAGTTTGTGGGGGCCATACTTCTGAGGAAAAAATATTTTAACTTGCAAAGTGAGCAAATTGGCCATGGAAATAAATGCCTATAGAACCCTATGTCATTATTCACTTTTTAAGATAGAACTTCATTTAAAGTGAAACGTAATGAGTGCACAAACACACACACAAACCAGAATGACATATTTTTATCTAAACCCTTCTGAACCCAAACTGATAAATTTTTGATAGCATCAATGACAAATATCACCAGACTTTGCACCTTACAGGGTTTTAAAGCCGGTGGCAACTTTTAAAGTTCTGGCTAGTTTAAATCAAGTTTCACTGATTGATGGCTAAGAACCTGAAATTCATTAAGCTTAAAGATTTACTAGTTCTTCAGCTTTGCCAACTCTCTAAGTGACAGGAAAAACAGTTAGAGGAGAAACACATGAAGAGTTCTACTTCAGTGAGCTTTGAGGGAGTGAGAGGGACTGAGCTATAAGTATGTGTGTGTGTGCTTCAACTTGGAACATACATGTACCAGAGACAGACAGAAAGAGTACACATTTTCCTGAATTATAAAATTAGAAAACAGACCCTCTCTCCCAAAGTCATGGGAATTAAATAAAGCTCATGAGTTTTATACCAGCCTCGTGCTTTTTTAATGTCTGTCTCCTGATTTGCACGTTTTCTTGGTTGGCAGTAACACAGGAATCCATACAGGAAAACACCTCAGAACCTCATGGGGGGAGAGAGGGGAGTCATTTCCCAAGCTTAGAATAAAGTGGCTTCCAGAAGATGGTACTTTTGAAAGTGACAGCAGAAAATTAGCTTGCATTAAACAAATATCACGTGCTAGGAAAGAACATAGTACAAGGGACTTAGCAGTGCTTCCTTCTCTGCCACCTCCACCATGATTAGGCAAATTGTGGTGTGAGTACTAAAACTGTTTGCACTCCCTAGGTTCAGTGACAATGTATCTGAGTGAATTCAGAGGACGATGGCTTTACTTCTTAGTCTCCCACACTTGGTCATTGTAATAAATGACCATGGACAGCTTTTACTTCTGTACAGATTTTACAGAAGATTGAAATCTTTAATGAAAAACACATAAATCACATAAAACAATTTCAATCTAATTTGCCTCCAGGCAATTCAGGCAGTAATTCTTATTGACCTTAAAGATTTTTTTTAAAAAGGTGTTAAGCTAATGGCATTAATAAAGTGTTATCATCATTAATGTTTCCTTGTAATTCTGCAGGGCAAATAGCTAGTAGCTCATTGACATTAAAAGTCTCTGTGATTTGATTCGGTCTCCCAGACTTGAAGGATATGATTAAATTAGTTTCTACAGAATAGATGGCTGCTGTGTTCCTCTGGTTCCTTTCCTCCCCCTGACAACTAGACTCAATGTCAGCATTGAGTCTTATGCATCTCATGTGAACTCCATTGTGCAAAGTTTCAAAAGCCAGTAGTGTCAGAGAGAACCTCATGTGCTTATAAATAAATTCACAGATTAATTTACTATCAGTTTTGAACAATTAGGGTTTCTGAGTTCAGTCATTCTTCTAAAAATATTTATTGAAAAATGAAATCTGACAAGAAGAAAAGGTTAAACATTCTGCAAAATGAATAACCCACAGAAGACATGTGGGGAGATAATGTTTGTGTTTCTGTGTATTTACATATGTATAGTAGGGCGGACATGTACTCAACAGTCCCTGTCTATGCTGTATTCTGATAATTCAGAGGTCAAAAGAATATCCTATTATGTAAATGAATTGTAAACATGGGATATTTCAGTATTCATCTCTCTTTGAAATGTAATGTGAATGGTGGAGGAACAAGCAAATAGTATTATGTTAATTCGTATAGCTAAGTACCGGTGATGGACCTCCTTCAAAGTCTTCCTAATTACCTTCTCTTCCCTGAAGAATTCGAACTTGACAAAAGACATGAAATTGTATAAAAGATCCTTGGGTCCTGATTCTGCCATCTCAGATCTGCTTAGATCTCATCAGGAGAAGTTTGAGTCACAAGACTGAGGTCCCAGTTATGCTGATTCGCATAACTCCCCTCACCCTCTGCCCCACCTACTCTCCCCCCCCCCGAGCACGCCACATCCCCACTCCTCCACCTACCTCCCAGCATTTCCATCCGGTCACTGCCAAACAGCTGTTTGGCGGCATGCTGGGAGGGAGGGAAGAAGCGGAAATGTGGCACGCTCAGGGGAGGAGGTGGAGAAGAGGCGGGGCAGGGACGGGGACTTGGGGAAGGGGGTGGAATGGGGGCAGGGACTTTGGGGAAGGGATGGAATGGGTGCAGGGAGGGCGGTGCAGGGGGGGTAGCGCACCCACTGGGAACAGTGGAAGTCGGCACCTATGCTGGTACACCCTGAATAGGAGATTTGGACATTGGACTATGACCTATGGATTGAATTCTAAAGGAACTCTTTTCAACTACGAAGCTCACTATCTCTGATATGAATCTGCACTTCAATGAGTTGAACTCATGTCTGTATGTATATTGATCTTTTTACCATACTCTCTCACTTTTGTTTTTTAATAAATTTTAGTTTAGTTAATAAGAATTGGCTGTAGCGTATATTTGGGTAAGATCTGAAACATTCATTAACCTGGGAGGTAATGTGTCCAATCCTTTGGGATTGGTAGAACCTTTTCTTTTATATAATGAAATAAGATTTACAGAAATTTTCATCATATTTGACTTGGGTACCTGGATGGAGGCCTGAGGCTGGATCACTTTAAGGGAACTGTGTTGTTTGGACTTCTGAATAACCAGTAAGGTAATAAAAAAGCTGTTTTATGCTGCCTTGGTGAATCTAAGTATTGGAATATCCACCAGCTTTATGGGGATTGTCTGCCCCCTTCTTTACAATTCACCCTAATTGAGTGACTATAGGTGGCTCTCCACTAGGACCACGGACACAGCAGATATTATTTTCTTTACCTCAGATTTTAAATCACTTTTATAATAAATAAAAATGTTACATTAGCTACAGTACCTTTTGTCATAAAAGATCCCCAAACTCTTTATAAATGCTAAATCATGGAGTAATTGAAACCATTAAATATGTTGATGTCACAAAAGTCCTTACCTAGCATTGCTGATGATCGCATATATTTTCAGAAGTCCTTGATTAGACTACTTTCATTTATGTGCCTAAGTACCAGTAGGAGACTAAGGGCTTGTCTACACTGGCAATTTATAGCGCTGCAACTTTCTCGCTCGGGGGTGTGAAAAAACAAGTCCCTGAGCGCAGCAAGTTTCAGCACTGTAAAGCACCACTGTAGACAGTGCATCAGCGCTGGGAGCCACACTCCCAGAGCTGGTAGTTACATCCCTCAAGGAGGTGGTTTTTTTTAGAGCACTGTGGTCACACACAAGCCATGTTAAAGCGCTGCTGCAGGCAAGACTCAGTCTAGAGATAACTCGGTTAGTTCAATCAGGGAGGATGAGGCCCTCTTCTAGCAGTTGAGGTGTGAACACCAAGGGAGGAAAAATTGTTTTTGTAGTTGGCTAGCCATTCACAGTCTTTGTTTAATCCTGAGCTGATGGTGTCAAATTTGCAAATGAACTGAAGCTCAGCAGTTTCGCTTTGAAAAGAGGTTTGAAGTTGAAACCTCCCACCCCTCATAAAAAAAAGTTTAGGCAAAAGCCCTCCTGACCCTTTTGAGTTAGATAGTGGTGGGAAAAAATGAATTTGTACTATTATCAGATATTGACTTTTTTGGAGTCTGTAGCAAAAACAGCTGTAGTTTGTAAATTGAAATCTTCATAGCAGAACAATGTATTGCAGAATACAGAGTAGCAGCTGTATTAGTCTGTATCCACACAAAGAACAGGAGTACTTGTGGCACCTTAGAGACTAACACATTTATTTGAGCATAAGCTTTCGTGGGCAAGAACCCACTTCCTGGGATCCGATGAAGTGGGCTGTAGCCCACGAAAGCTTATGCTCAAATAAATTTGTTAGTCTCTAAGGTGCCACAAGTACTCCTGTTCTTTTTGCAGAATAGCTGGTCTAGAAAAAAATAATTATTTTAAAAAGTAATGAACACTTGAAAATCATGTACTGAGAATTCATAGCAGCATTTTGCAGAGTTGGAATGGCATAAAGATGGTATTTTCTGTGTTGATAGATGATCTCTTCTTATGTTCAGATAAAGATCCAGGGTGAAATCCTCACACAACGGAAGTCAATGGCAAAGCTCCTATTGACTTCAATGTGGCCAGGATTTCATCTGTTGATATGCTAAGATCCACCATCTGCCTTTGATACCATTGATCATGAGATGTTGCTGACTTGCCTGTGGCCCATAGCGGGTGTAGATAGGCTGCACTTTGGATCTCTCCCTTTTTTGCTGAGTATTTCTGCTCATTATCCCCAAAGGTGATGCCATAGGTATATCACATGGGGCCATTGGGAAGTTATTTCTTTAGTTTGTTTCTTAATTTCTCAATTTGTGACCTTAGCTGCTTGAAATGAGCATTTGAGCTGCAGTGACCAGGACAATTTTATTTCATGGCCAGGAGGTTGCAACTTTTCTTTTATATGCAACTCTTCTGCCAGGTGGCGTTGGCAGCAACAAAGGTCAGGTTCAATATCTAATTGTTTCTTTTCAACAATACAACACAGAACCAGCTTGAGCCTCCACCAATAACGTGGGAAAATTACACACCATCCCTGGCCGCGTCTAAGAGGCGATACTTCCCCTCTCACAAGCACAGAGTCTGAGTGTAGAAAATAAACTTTTAATGGAAGGTGGGAAGTCGCCTGGCGTTAATTAGGGAAAATGCCGCTAGTAGGATTCATGATCTGCACTGGCTGCCTATTTGTTTCCAGATGAAATTTAAAATGTTTGTTTTTTTGACTTGTGTATCCATTTATAGCTTGGGATGAGTCTACATGAGAGCCATCTCTGTCCTTTTTCCACACAGCCACCTTTGCAATTAGCAGAGGGCTTCAAGCTTTAACTGAGGGGGTTTCCAAGACAGGAGGCCTCTGCTGTAGAATTAATGCCCAACTTTGCTTGTTCCAAAATCTGTCTTTGTTTTTTGGTTTTGTTTTTTTAATGTCATGCTATTTGTAGGTAGGTGGGATACTGTTTGGCCTTCAAATTTATTTTTGGTTGGTTATTTTCTTTCTCCGTAGATGAGAATAAGCTATTGTTTCTATGAGTGTAGAGTATTGGATGAAATGATCGGTTACCCCAAGGAGCTAGATTCTGAATAGTATTGCAGCCCTTTGATTGGAGGAGCTGAGAGATTTTTCAGTGTTGGATATATATTTCAAAAAGTAAAATATTAGTATAGAATGAATTCTAAGCCTGCCATCATTGATGAGTACGGCTGCGAGTTTGTCACAGAAGTCACGGATTCTGTGATTTTCCAGGACCTCCGTGACTTCTGCAGTGGCCGGTGCGGCTGGCCCGGGGGCCACCTGAGCGGCTTGGGCAGCCCCTGGGCCAACCACACCAGCCGTTGCTGGGGCAGTCTCGGGCTACTGCTCCCCCAGCAGCAGAAGTTTGGGTGTGTGTGGGAGGGGGCTCAGGGCTGGGGGTTGGGGCACAGGAGGGGGGTGAGGGCTCTGGGCAGTGCTTACCTTGAGGGGTGCGTGCCAGCCCTGCCAAATCCCCCCCAGCACCAGTGGGAGTCCTAGCCAACCCCCTGAGCACCCGCAGTGCCCCCCAGACCACCCCCTAAGCATCTGTGGTGCTCCCCGGGTGCCACCCCCCCCATGAGCACTCCCCACCCAAGATTTAGTCAGGGGTATATAGTACAAGTCATGGACAAGTAACAGGTTGTGAATTTTTGTTTAGTGCCCGTGACCTCTCCATGACTTTTACTAAAAATACCTGTGACTAAAATGTAGCCTTATTGATGAGGTATAACACAACTGCTCTTGTTAAACAAAAACAGTTTCTATGTCCATCACCTACCTTATCTTGCCAATGCACTTTTGTTTGTGCATCAGCATCATGGACTGAGGCCAGCACAACTGTTACAGAGCCAGAAGGGGGAGCACAAGTACAGCACATTGAGCCAAATTCTACCTTCATCTCTCACTGAAGTCAATATAAGTTATATCCCTGTTTCCAAAGCCAGAATTTGCCCCATTTTGTTTATGTGCAGGAAGGTCTGCCAAACTCGTGGCTATACACTTATATTTTAGCATCTCTTTGTCATGAAGTTGTAGATTACAATCAACCTTGAAGATTTTTTCTGATTACATTGTAACAGCTTTAATGTAATGTTTGGACCTAAAATGTTCACATTGTCAAGTCATGTGGTGCTGATTCCATGGGTGCTCCAGCCCTGGCGCACCCACGGAAAAAAATTAGGGGGGCTTAGCACCCACTGGAAGCCAGCTCCCCCCAGAGCCTCCCTCCCGCCACGATCAGCTATTCCACTGTGTGCAGGAGGTGCTGGGGGGGTGGGGGAGAGGGAGGAGCGGGGACAGGGTGTTCTTGGAAGAGGGGGCAGAACTGGGTGGGAAGTGGTGGGGCGGGGGTGGAGTGGGGGTGGGGGCTTGGGAGAAGGGGTTGGGTGGGGGCAGGGCCTGGGGCAGAGCAGGGGGTTGAGCACCCCTGTTACTCAGAGGAAGCCGGTGCCTGTGGTAGGCACTACCTTGATACTGTAGTGACTGGTGCTCTATTGGTACTCAAGAGCTGCTGCAGAACCCAAGAGGCCCACCTTAGGGAGTCAGCGACTAAAATTCAAATATATTTTTTTTTCTGTGTAACTAAGACTCAGGAGGTCAGTTGAGAGCTCATTGTGGGCACCAAGATGTGCAGTTGCCTTCTGTATTTGGGAGAAGGCATATTCAAACTCTGTACATGGGAGAAGGTTGGTTTATGACAAATAGACACTATGTAAATATTCTTTGAAAAAAGTTAAGCCTTAAAAGACATCTCCTCCCTAATACTATTGGTGGTGTCTGGTTGTTCCTCGAAGGAGGAAGCAGGGATAAGGACCACCCATCTTACTGAACTCTTGAGCAGCAGCAGATCACAACTTCAGTTCCTGTGTTTGGAAGGGCACAGGGACCATCCCCTCCTTATGATTGGTGGGACATAAGACACTTCCAAAAAGGTAAGACATGGCCCTGTCACTCTACACAGCACAGCCTTCTGGTGTTGGGAGTGTGCTCCACCGCTCCTGAAGCAATATAGCACAGGGTTTATATCTTATGTGTACCTTGTAGCTCCAAGAAGGCAACTTTCCCCTTTGGAGTTCCTCTTGGGTCAGTGCAGTTGAATGCCTGGTTCAAAGGCTTAGACAGGGACTAGTACTGCAAATGTCACTATAGAGGAATGATTCTGAATGGCTTATCTTATATATAAATAGTAGTTTTCATTCTTTAGACTAGTATTCGTAATAACTCCATGAGTTTCAGAACCCCTGTTCCTGTTCATACTTAGCCCACAATTTTGCAGTCTTTTGCTGTTGTTTAAGTGAGGAAAGAATAAGAATACATTTGTCTCCTAAGCACCCTTTTCTTGTGACTGCTATTTATAGGAAACATTAAATTTTGGAAGGAAGGGGACTAATGTGACAACTCCTGAATAGCATGCCAATGTTATATCTCAGTAGAGGATTTGGGAGGCCACTCAGATAGGTTTGAGTACTTTATACAAATGTAACCCCTTTGGCACTTACCTTGGTTCCTGGGTCTCTATGCTAGTAACTCAGGGGGAGGCGCTGTCCCTGGATGGTAGGGGGACTCAGGGCAGGCTCAGAGTCTGCTAGGCAACCAAGATGGAGAGAAGAGAGACACTATTTTGAGTGATGGGCCCCTGATGGTTCAGGGGAGTTATAGCCATTGTGCCTGGATGGCCACCAACACACCTGATCAAAGGAGGAACAGCATTTGAAGGTATCAAGTATCAGAGGGGCTGTGTTAGTCTGTATCCACAAAAACAATGAGGAGTCCAGTGGCACCTTAAAGACTAACAGATTTATTTGGGCTTAAGCTTTCATGGGTAATAAACCCACTTCTTCAGATGCATTTTTACCCATGAAAGCTTATGCTCTAAAAAAATCTGTTAGTCTTTAAGGTGCCACAGGACTCCTCGTTGTGTATTTGAAGGTATGAATAAAAGACTCACGGCACGGCCACAGCTGGCCCAGCTCAGCTGACTCAGGCTCATAGGTCTTGGGCTGTGGGGCTATAAAATTGCCATGTAGATGTTCTGGCTTGGGCTCAAGCCCAGGGCTCTGAGACCCAGCAAGGGGGTAGGGTCTCAGAGCCCAGGCTCAGGCCAGAGCCTGAACGGCTACACAGCAATTTTTAGCCTTCAGCCCTAGTCTGAGTCAGCTGACCTGGGCTCTGAGACTTGGTACCATGGGATTTTTCCTGCAGGCCAGACATACTGTGAGAGAAAGGGACTGGGAGGTTAGAGTTCAAATGATGGACAAGAAAAAAGCCCAGGAAAGTAGAGGTAACCTGACCAATAAAGAAAGTCTTCAGTAAAATGCCCATCCTTGGGAATAGTATGAGAGGGGAGAAGCTACTCTGAGAGAGGGTCTGGAGCCAGCCACTGAAAGGGTAGGACTTGCTGTTCGGTGAGCTTGGAAGTCCCAGGCCTGCATGCAGGGCTCCCTGAGAACAGGCCTCTAGGTATCTGGAAGCAATATCTCTAATGCTAAACTGTATTATACAGTTCAGCCATTAGGTGACACTGTTTGTAAAATACCTTATTTAAACGAACCTCAGCCACACCTGGGAGAGCATTAAAGGATCTTATGACAAACACATCTTGTGTGTATAAGTAAGCTCTACAGCCAGTCCATATCTGGTACAGGAACATGACATCATGTCAGGAGTAATCTAAGAACAGAAACAGAAGGAACAAAGCAACAGAGGTTGAAGGATCTTATGGACATCCCACACTTCAGTGCCCCAGAGAATTTCAGCTTTGACAAACCTTCACAGTAGACAGACTGGAAGCAGTATTTTGCAAGACTTTGAATTGCAAACAAACTCCACAAAGAAACTAATGATATACAGGTATCTTCTTTAATTTATGCTATGGGGAAGCAAGCATAGCATATCTTTAAATTCTTTGAATTTACTGAAGACAGTCACAAAGATGACATGTAAGGATTCTGGTTATGTTTGATGCATACTTTATACCTCAGAGAAATGTGGTTTATGAGAGAGCATGTTTTCACCAGAGAATTCAAGAACCAGGGGGAAATGTTGAATGTTTTATAAGAGATTTGCATTCATTGGCTGAAAAATCTGATTTTGGGAATGCAAAAAATGAAAATATCAGATAAAAACCTATCACAGCTGTCACCATGCCTCAATGGGTCCCAGCTGAGAATGCCAAATTCAGGACAGACTGCTGAGAAATAGAGCAGACTCACCCCAAACTGGTGGTTATTCTATCATTAGATTATACCATGCCAGTAACAAATGTGAACTTCTGGTTAACAAGAAGTCAAAAATGTAGTCTTCTTAGGCATTCCAGCCCTTGGCTCATCACTCAGACACTGGACTTTATGATGAATAGTCACTGAAAACCAATTTAATCAGATATAGGGTCCTTCTAATCCCCAGGGATCAGCCATTTAGCCAGGTCAATATATAACTCAAATTTTACCCAATAAAAATATGCCAATCTTTTAATAATATAAAAAAGAAGAGAGTTATAAATGTTTAAGATATCATATACATATAAGTGATTGCAAAGTCTTTATATCAGGTTTATAGCAGTGATGGAATAAACTGCTAGCTTGCACAAGTCTCTCTGGAATTACCCAAACAGATTGGGAGTCATCAGTCCTTTTTCAGAGCTTCCTTGATAGAAATCTAGTCCAGAGAAATGAAGCGGGAAATGAAGACAAAATGGAAACGTCCCAGGTGCGTTTTTTACATCCTCTGCCATCTGCATAGAAATTTAATGTCCCAAACAAAGTCCGCAGCCCCTGTTTGTGAAAAGTTACTGGCCCAAGATGGAGTCCAGGGTCACATGAACATATCACATGTCCTTACATAGTTTGCTGAATCACAGGGGGTGGCCATGGGCCCCTCAGAGTTTGAGGCTTCCACAGGAAGACCTACTGGATGGGGTGAGTTTCTTCTATGGCCCATTATTAGAGTGAAGTGTCCTTAATTGGCCATCAATACATAGTTATCTAGCCTTGATGTAAATCCTATCTGGTGGTTGTTACCCAGGAATACAACACATGTATAAGATACACATACATAATCAGTATTCATAACTTTAGATACAAAGATGATACATGGATTTAATCAGGATAATCATATTTGATAGACTGTAATTTTCCCATTGACACCTTATATGACATATTTTACATGAGAGTTGTTACAATTGTATAATTGTAGCAGCAATGATACAAATGGTCATTTTCAATCATAAAGCATCACAACAGCAACTACAACTGAAGAGAGATTTAACCCTAGCTATACCCATACAGAGAGCAAAGCAGTCAGAATTAGTCAAACAACAGAACAAAAGGCAAGAGCAATTTGAAAAACCTGAAACTAACTTAGAAGCTATAAACAGACTCTTGAATGTCAAAAGTCATTATCATAAAACTCCAGAGGCAAGATAACACCCAGGCTAAGAGGGACAAATTCCAGGTTACCTGCACACGGTGTAGAAAAAATCATATCCCAAGACATGATGCATATCCAGCCAGGGGCACACAGTGTAATAAATGTATGAAGTATGGCATTTTGTAGCTGTTTCCGCACAAAAGCAGTCAAGGAGTTGACTCATATTACAGACAATCAAGATCCATTGTTTCTGCAATCTATCACTTATGATGACATAGGGCCAGCCTGGAGACTGAAACTGATATTCATGGCAAGCCTATTGACTTTAAAATTTACTCAGGAGCTGATGTCACAGTCATCTCAGAAGGGACTGACAATCACCTTCAGCCCATCTCAGAGCTGAAGTCACCTAACACACCTCTGAGTAGCCCCGAAGACATTCTGAACTGCATGGGCCAGTTCACTACAGAAACAGCTTACAAAGACAAATAATATACATTCAGATTATATGTGATCAATGGGCCACAGACCAACACCCTTCTCAGCTGCAGCCCATGATGGACCTAGTGAGAAAGGTAGAAGAACTCATTGAATATTTGGTGATATTGGACTTTTGAAAGGAGATCCAGTACAAATGACATTAAGAAACAATGCTGAACCATATAGTGTACATACACCTTGCAGGATTCCTATACCATTACTTCATAAAGTGGAAACTAAATAAAATAGGATGGAGCACATTGACATAATCGAGAAAATCTCGGACAACAGCATGTTGTGCCCTAAGGGTACCAGTTGTAAAGAAAAATGGAAAAATATTAATCTGTGTGGATCTTCAAAGACTTAATGAAGCAGTTATGGGAGAAAATATATCCTTCCAACACTGGGATGACTTTCTCCCCAAAGTGAAAGGAATTACAGTATTCTGCAAAGTGCTCAAGCAGATTCTGGCAAATTCTTTTAGCCAAAGAAAGTGCTAAACTGACTACATACATCACACACTTCGGGAGATTTTGCTTTCAAAGGTGACCTTTTGAGACTACCAGTGGAATTGAAATTTTCTAAAGAACGATGGCAGAACTGTTAAACACAATGGAGTTATAGTTTTCATGGATGATATTCTGATATATGCATCTTTGATGGAAGGACACAAAAAACCCTCAACGAATTCCTAAGCCTAATCAGTTAGTCTGGACCAAAGCTAAACAAGGAAAAATGCATTTTCTGTCTACCCAAAATCAAGTTTTTTGGACAGACAATAAACAAAGATGGAAGCAGTCCTAGCCCCGAGAAAGTAAAAGCAATTTAAGAATTGAATGCATAATTTAATGTACCAGAACTGAGAGGTATACTAGAGATAGTAAATTATTTTGGTCAATACCTGCAAGCCCTTTCTACAATGAAAAAAAACATTGAATCAATTGTTCATAGTGACGATGCATTTGACTTTGGGGCCAAATCAAGAAACTGCCTTCTAAAAGGAAAAAAGAAATGAGCTCAATAGCTCGAGTTTTCAAGTACTATGATGTGCACAATCTGACACCACAAGCTACAGCCTATGTGGTATTTTGTTGCATCAATATGGCTCTGAGTGGAAGCCAGTTGCAATTTGTTCTCACACACCTAAAGAACCTGAAAAATGATATGCACAAATTGAAAAGGTGTGCCTAGCAAGTGTATGGGCATATGAGAACTTTTATAGATATCTGTGTGGACTGGATTCATTTACACTGATAATGGACCATAAATTGCTTGTAACCCTCATCAACGGAAAAGACCTGGATCAACCACCACTGAGATGCCAACATCTATTGCTAAGGTTAATGTGATTTAACCCAATTGCTAAATATGTTCCTGGGGAAAATCTGGTAGTAGCAGACACTCTGTCAAGAAGCCCTGCATTTGTACTCAACTACCCATGAGCGCAAAGATGACGTAAAGGCAGGGAATCAAACTGAACTCGAACCTGAACCCAAAAAACAGTTCCGATAGGTTTTTGTTGAGTGAACCAGAACTGAAACTGAACCGAAAATTTCTCAGTCACATTGAACCTAAGCTGAAACCAAAACTCCCCCCAAAACACCCCAAAAACCTGGTGTCTGGTTCAAAATAACAGGGTTCAATAATCAGGTGCTGAGGAAGGGTCTTTTGGGGGTGCTGAGGAAGGGTCTCTCTCTGCTCCAACCCTAGAGAGAGAGGGGCAGAGACTATACTTCTCAGGATGCTATTGCAGGAGATGAAAAGAGAGGGGTTCTGGGATTGGTAGTTCTTTTGTCTGTTATGTCCAGGTAGCGTTCTGCCCATGGAACGGAATTACAACTCCCAGAACACCTCCCTCCCCTCTTCATCTTCTCCCTCTCCCTATGTCCCTTTGAGTGCTTGTTCCTGCTACGTAAGTCAGTGTATAAAGGGCATTTTCAGTGATGAAATACTTTTTGTCACCTCAGTGGTCAAATATGACTGACAGAGTTCTGGAAGATATTGTACTAGTATGTGCAAATAACTTGTTTAAAATATATTTTTTCTACAGTGAAAAATATTTATCTTTTTTTTTAGTAGGAGTTATAATGGAAGCATAGGAGTGTGTAACATTAGTCCTCAGGAAATGTATCTGAACCACTTCAAACAGGTTCAAAGTGATTGAACTGGTTACCAAACCATCATTCTAAGTTAGTGTCTAAATCAGAGAGTTAGAAAATATTGATGAACGCAAATCAGACCCGAACCAAACCTTTTAATGGTTCCACTCCCTGCATGTGTACGTGGATGCTGTGGACACATACAGACCTGTGTCAGGAAAGACTACTCCATCTACAAAAAGTAATCTCGACAGACACGTAACTTCAGGAAGTTCTAAGTTAAATTTGGGGTGGCTGGCCCAAGTATCCAAAGGACACTATAGAAGTGACAAGAAACTACTTTGCAGTGGACAATTAAGTGAGTCAAATGGACAATTAACTGAGTCAAATGATTAAATGTTCTTAATGGCATCATAATTGCAAACAAAATGAGAGGAAAAAATCCTAAACCTCATCCATGAAGGTTCAAGAATTAACTAAATGCCATGAATGAGCCAACCAGTCAGTGTGGTGGCCAGGCATCAGCAAGGACATAAAGACCAAAGTATCTGCATGTGAACACTGCAGAACTAATAGACCAACACAACACAAGGAACCTTAACTAGCAACACATCTACCAGACAGACCTTGGCAGAGACTAGCTGCAGATTTATGCAAATTCAGAGGACATCATTATCTGATCATCATGGACTGTTTTTCCAGGAATATCGAAATAATGTTAGTATTATTGAGAAACTGAAGTGCGCTTTTGTTCACTTTGGTATTCCAGAACAACTAGTGACGGACAATGGACTGCAATTCACTGCAGCAGAATTTAAATAATTCCTAATGAAATATGATTTTTGATCATATTACTAGCAGCCCACATTACCCACAAGTGAATGGAGAGGCCGAGAGAGCTGTATAGACGGCCAAGAAAATCCTACAGCAGAAAGATCCATTAATTGCTCTTATGTGTTAGAGATCAACACCAATAGCAGCTATTGGATATAGTCCAGCCCAATCCATGATAGAAAGACAACGCAGGACTACTGTTCAACTTTGGAAAATAACCTATTTTCAAAGTGGCCAGACCTGAAGAGAGTAGCCAAATCAGATAAAAAAGGTTATAAGAGCTTCCGAACCCTTTTTCAACAGACATCACAGGGTTAGAGAACTGCCAGGTCTAAAAACTGGTGACCATGTTCATGTCAAATTAGATGGAGAAAAAGGATAGACAACTTCAGCTGTCATGAAGAAAAAGAATCCAGATCATATGTGATCAAGACCGACAGAGAAGAGTTCAACCGAAACTGTCAACATCTACAGTTTGTTCCTATGAAAGAACAATCCACAGAACAAACTCTACAGATGGCAGGTGCCGAACAAGAAGAGGACAACTCAGGGATTCCAAACCGGCCTCAGTCAGTTGTTGCAACTAATGGACAGCCAGATGACCAAGTTGTTATGCATTCGGGTCATGTAATTAGAAAACCAGTATGATTCAGAGACTTAACAGACTGATACATACTGAACTTCAGAGACACAATATTGTAAATGGTAGGAATGTCGAATTTAAAGGGTGAGATGTAATGGAATGCTAAACTGTATTACACTGTTCAGCTATTAGGTGGTATTGTGTATACAATACCTTATTTAAACGAACCTTAGTCATAGCTGGCAGAACATTAAAGGATCTAATGACAAATACATCTGGTGTATATAAGCAAACTCTGTAGCCAGTCCATTTCTGATACAGGAACATGATACCTAAGCTTGTGCCTTTCCCTGTTCAAGATAACCCCCTTTTACTTCCTGTTTAATACAGTTACTGTGCTGAATATATTGTGAGTTGGTGTTCTTGTGCGCCGCTTCCACCCATAGGCGCTGCCCCCACAGCTGAGCCTCCACCCTGAGGTGAGCACTGCCTGGATCCGACACCCCAACCCCCTGCCCTCAGCCCCTCCTGCACCCAAACTCCCTCCCAGAGCACACACCCTGCACCCCCCTCCTGCGCCCCAACCTCCAGCCCCACACCCGCTTCTGCACTCCGAACCCTTTGTGGCTGTTCCTCCACCTAGGAGCAGCAGGGACACATCACCACTTGCAGGGAGCCACGCAGACCCAGTAAGGAGCCTGCCGGCCCTGCACCAACTGGAGTATAAACCAGACTTTCTATGAAGATCAGAAATGCCAGTTTATAGAGCTTTCCGGTTGGTAAAGTGCTGGATAACACATAGAATCATAGAATCATAGAATATCAGAGTTGGAAGGGACCTCAAGAGGTCATCTAGTCCAACCCCCTGCTCAAAGCAGGACCAATTCCCAGCTAAATCATCCCAGCCAGGGCTTTGTCAAGCCGGGCCTTAAAAACCTCCAAGGAAGGAGACTCCACCACCTCCCTAGGTAACGCATTCCAGTGTTTCACCACCCTCCTAGTGAAATAGTTTTTCCTGATATCCAACCTGGACCTCCCCCACTGCAACTTGAGACCATTGCTCCTTGTTCTGTCATCTGCCACCACTGAGAACAGCCGAGCTCCATCCTCTTTGGAACCCCCCTTCAGGTAGTTGAAGGCTGCTATCAAATCCCCCCTCATTCTTCTCTTCTGGAGACTAAACAATCCCAGTTCTCTCAGCCTCTCCTCATAAGTCATGTGCTCCAGACCCCTAATCATTTTTGTTGCCCTCCGCTGGACTCTTTCCAATTTTTCCACATCCTTCTTGTAGTGTGGGGCCCAAAACTGGACACAGTATTCCAGATGAGGCCTCACCAATGTCGAATAAAGGGGAACGATCACGTTCCTCGATCTGCTGGCAATGCCCCTACTTATACAGCCCAAAATGCCGTTAGCCTTCTTGGCAACAAGAGCACACTGTTGACTCATATCCAGCTTCTCGTCCACTGTGACCCCTAGGTCCTTTTCAGCAGAACTGCTACCTAGCCATTCGGTCCCTAGTCTGTAGCAGTGCATGGGATTCTTCCGTCCTAAGTGCAGGACTCTGCACTTGTCCTTGTTGAACCTCATCAGGTTTTTTTCTGCCCAATCCTCTAATTTGTCTAGGTCCCTCTGTATCCGATCCCTACCCTCTAGTGTATCTACCACGCCTCCTAGTTTAGTGTCATCTGCAAACTTGCTGAGAGTGCAGTCCACACCATCCTCCAGATCATTAATAAAGATATTAAACAAAACCGGCCCCAGGACCGACCCTTGGGGCACTCCACTTGAAACCGGCTGCCAACTAGACATGGAGCCATTGATCACTACCTGTTGAGCCCGACGATCTAGCCAGCTTTCTATCCACCTTACAGTCCATTCATCCAGCCCATACTTCTTTAACTTGGTGGCAAGAATACTGTGGGAGACCGTATCAAAAGCTTTGCTAAAGTCAAGAAATAACACATCCACTGCTTTCCCCTCATCCACAGAGCCAGTTATCTCATCATAGAAGGCAATTAGGTTAGTCAGGCACGACTTCCCCTTCGTGAATCCATGCTGACTGTTCCTGATCACTTTCCTCTCCTCTAAATGTTTCATAATTGATTCCTTGAGGACCTGCTCCATAATTTTTCCAGGGACTGAGGTGAGGCTGACTGGCCTGTAGTTCCCCGGATCCTCCTTCTTCCCTTTTTTAAAGATGGGCACTACATTAGCCTTTTTCCAGTCATCTGGGACCTCCCCCGATCGCCATGAGTTTTCAAAAATAATGGCTAATGGCTCTGCAATCTCACCCGCCAACTCCTTTAGCACCCTCGGATGCAGCGCATCCGGCCCCATGGACTTGTGCACGTCCAGTTTTTCTAAATAGTCCCGAACCACTTCTTTCTCCACAGAGGGCTGGTCACCTTCTCCCCATGCTGTACTGCCCAGTGCAGCAATCTGGGAGCTGACCTTGTGCGTGAAGACAGAGGCAAAAAAATCATTGAGTACATTAGCTTTTTCCACATCGTCGGTCACTAGGTTGCCTCCCTCATTCAGTAAGGGGCCCACACTTTCCTTGATTTTCTTCTTGTTGCTAACATACCTGAAGAAACCTTTCTTGTTACTCTTAACATCTCTTGCTAACTGCAACTCCAAGTGTGATTTGGCCTTCCTGATTTCACTCCTGCACGCCTGAGCAATATTTTTATACTCCTCCCTGGTCATTTGTCCAATCTTCCACTTCTTATAAGCCTCTTTTTTGCATTTAAGATCAGCAAGGATTTCACTGTTTAGCCAAGCTGGTCGCCTGCCATATTTACTATTCTTTCTACACATCGGGATGGTTTGTTCCTGCAACCTCAATAAGGATTCTTTAAAATACAGCCAGCTCTCCTGGACCCCTTTGCCCTTCATGTTATTCTCCCAGGGGATCCTGCCCATCTGTTCCCTGAGGGAGTCAAAGTCTGCTTTTCTGAAGTCCAGGGTCCATATTCTGCTGCTCTCCTTTCTTCCTTGTGTCAGGATCCTGAACTCGACCATCTCATGGTCACTGCCTCCCAGGTTCCCATCCACTTTTGCTTCCCCTACTAGTTCTTCCCTGTTTGTGAGCAGCAGGTCAAGAAAAGCTTTGCCCCTAGTTGGTTCCTCCAGCACTTGCACCAGGAAATTGTCCCCTACGCTTTCCAAAAATTTCCTGGATTGCCTGTGCACCGCTGTATTGCTCTCCCAGCAGATATCAGGGTGATTAAAGTCTCCCATGAGAACCAGGGCCTGCGATCTAGCAACTTCTGCTAGTTGCCAGAAGAAAGCCTCGTCCACCTCATCCCCCTGGTCTGGTGGTCTATAGCAGACTCCAACCACGACATCACCCTTGTTGCTCACACTTCTCAACTTTATCCAGAGACTCTCAGGTTTTTCTGCAGTATCATACCGGAGCTCTGAGCAGTCATACTCCTCTCTTACATACAACGCAACTCCCCCACCTTTTCTGCCCTGCCTGTCCTTCCTGAACAGTTTATATCCATCCATGACAGTACTCCAGTCATGTGAGTTATCCCACCAAGTTTCTGTTATTCCAATCACATCATAGTTCCCTGACTGTGCCAGGACTTCCAGTTCTCCCTGCTTGTTTCCCAGGCTTCTTGCATTTGTGTATAGGCACTTAAGATAACTCAATGATCGTCCCTCTTTCTCAGCATGAGACAGGAGTCCTCCCCTCTTGCGCTCTCCTGCTTGTGCTTCCTCCCAGGATCCCATTTCCCCACTTACCTCAGGGCTTTGGTCTCCTTCCCCCGGTGAACCTAGTTTAAAGCCCTCCTCACTAGGTTAGCCAGCCTGCTGGCGAAGATGCTCTTCCCTTTCTTCGTTAGGTGGAGCCCGTCTCTGCCTAGCACTCCTTCTTCTTGGAACACCATCCCATGGTCGAAGAATCCAAAGCCTTCTCTCCGACACCACCTGCGTAGCCATTCGTTGACTTCCACGATTCGACGGTCTCTACCCCGGCCTTTTCCTTGCACAGGGAGGATGGACGAGAACACCACTTGCGCCTCAAACTCCTTTATCCTTCTTCCCAGAGCCACGTAGTCTGCAGTGATCCGCTCAAGGTCATTCTTGGCAGTATCATTGGTGCCCACGTGGAGAAGCAGGAAGGGGTAGCGATCCGAGGGCTTGATGAGTCTCGGCAGTCTCTCCGTCACATCGTGTATCCTAGCTCCTGGCAAGCAGCAGACCTCTCGGTTTTCCCGGTCAGGGCGGCAGATAGATGACTCAGTCCCCTTGAGGAGGGAGTCCCCGACCACCACCACCCTCCTCCTCCTCTTGGGAGTGGTGGTCGTGGAACCCCCATCCCTAGGACAGTGCATCTTTTGCCTTCCAATCGGTGGAGTCTCCTTCTGCTCCCTTCCCTCAGATGGGCCATCTAGTCCACTGTCCGCATTAGCACCTGTAGAGAGAACATGGAAACGATTGCTCACCTGTATCTCCATTGCTGGTGCATGGACGCTCCTCTTTCTCCTTCTGGAGGTCACATGCTGCCAAACCTCCTCACAATCCTTCTGTCCCTGCTGCGCCTGCTCTGAATCTTCAGAACATTGTGGCCGTAGAAGCATCTCCTGACGTCTGTCCAGGAAATCTTCATTTTCCCTTATGCAACGCAGAGTCGATACTTGTTTCTCCAGCCCTCGAACCTTCTCCTCCAATATGGAGACCAGCTTTCACTTTGTACAGACAAAGTCGCTTCTGTCCTGCGGAAGAAAGACAAACATGGCACAACCTGTGCAGGTTACAACAGCTGATCGCTCACCTTCCATATCACCGTCCTCTTAGGAGCTTCCTCAACTGTTGCAGGAACTACTCGGAGAAACCTGCAGATGAAAGCCTCAGTGCGCTCTCCCCACGCGAACTCCCCACATCTTTTACTGTAGTCTGAAAATGTGAAGTAACACTCATGTTATTGTTAATCATGGTCCTGGTCTGTAGCAACCTGGAAAATTTTACTCAAGCAACCAGAGTTTGGCACTGGTAATTTCCCCCATTTTAAAATCATTGTCAGCATCAACAATTAGTTACTTCAATCGATTTTAATATACATGGATAAAGTAGAAAGTATAATGTGATAGCTGTTGTATGACTAACATGTATATTATCATACTCAGACTTTACCCAGAGAAGCATCTTTCTTCAAGTGCATATGATTGACTAGCACTGGAAAATTTAACTCTAATTTCATTTTTTTCTGTAATCATGGATTTGAACTCTCCCCAAAAATCAGATCACAGAAAATATTTTTAGATAGGCAGACCCAACTATGCCAGCCACTTCTTCCACTGCCACTTCTCAGCAACAGACAAGTAGAAAGCAGTCCCCAGCAGAGGGCCACATGGCTATGCAAAAAATTAACTGAGGTGAATATGCAGTTTGCCTTTGTTTTTTTGTTGTGTGTTTATTTTCACACAATTCTACTGTAATGTTTCCTTTTTTGTGCCAACAGATAATTCTTTAGGTATATATAAGTTATTTGCCTCAAAAGTATCTTTTTTATTACCAGAAAAAGGTAGAATGGCCTCTGCCTTCATCACCTTTTCAAGGACAAATACGGCAAATCTATATCAAGTTTTTATTCCATTTTGAGATGGCGATATATAGTTGAGATGGTGATTTAATAGTTTGCTTTTTCACACTGATATGCGTCAGAAATAACAAGGTGGAGCTGGACAGTCCTGAAGTTTGAGCAAATTTAGATCCACATCTGAATTTAGTGACTTAGGTCCAATTGATTGCATCTAGTTTTTTTCTGTAGAGGCTTTAGTGCCTAGTGCCTTTAGGGTATGTCTATACTTACCTCCGGGTCTGGCGGTAAGCAAACGATCTTCTGGGTTCGATTTATCGCGTCTTGTCTAGACGCGATAAATCGATCCCGGAAGTGCTCGCCGTCGACACCGGTACTCCTGCTCCGTGACAGGAGTACGCGGAGTCGACGGGGGAGCCTGCCTGCTGTGCCTGGACCCACGGTAAGTTCGAACTAAGGTAATTTGACTTCAGCTATGTTATTCACGTAGCTGAAGTTGCATATCTTAGTTCGAAGTGGGGGGTTAGTGTGGACCAGGCCTTAGCAATTGGTTTGTTTTTTGTTATTAGGAAGATGGAGAACCCCCACCCGGGCTTTGTTGTTGTTGTTGTTGAACTTAAAATGAGTCTACTAAAGAGTCAGCATTTTCATTTCATGCTTTTAATAAATAGGGCATATTCCCAACTTGGTTTTGGTTAATACCATTAAAAGATGCAGCTTTGAATTCCCATGTAACAGATCTTAATAAATAATGGTGATTCAGTCTTTAATAGTTGCATAGGAAAGAAGTTTGAAGTTTTTTATTCAAGACTGCTTGAAGCTGTGATGATAATGGAAAAGGTAGGGCTGACTGACTGACACAGGGCTATTCTAATTTAAAATACATAACACTGCAAACCATTAAGAAATCCGACTGATGACCTGGAACCAAGCACAGATTAAGGAATGTCAGACTGTGAGGTTTTCCTATAGACACTGACGCTATGTCTACACTACCACTTATGTCAGTATAACTTATGTAGCTCAGGGGTGTGAATAAGCTACCCCCTGCATGACATAAGTTACACTGACATAAGCACTGGTGTGAACAGTGCTATGTTGCTGGAAGAACTTCTGCTGCTGACCTAGCTGCTGCCGCTCATTGGGGGTGGATTAATTAAATTGACAGGAGAGATCTCTTCCACTGGTTTAGGGCAGGGATTGGCAACCTTTCAGAAGTGATGTGCCGAGTCTGCATTTATTCACTCTAATTTAAGGTTTTGCGTGCCAGTAATACATTTTAAAATTTTTAGAAGGTCTCTTTCTATAAGTCTGTAATATATAACTAAACTATTGTTGTATGTAAAGTAAATAAGGTTTTTAAAATGTTTAAGAAGCTTCATTTAAAATTAAGAGACTGTCTAGGAAGGAGTATGACAGAAAGGGATCTAGGGGTTATAGTGGACCACAAGCAAAATATGAGTCAACAGTGCGATGCTGTTGCAAAAAAAGCAAACATGATTCTGGGATGTATTAACAGGTGTGTTGTGAGCAAGACACGAGAAGTCATTCTTCCGCTCTACTCTGCTCTGGTTAGGCCTCAACTGGAGTATTGTGTCCAGTTCTGGGCACTGCATTTCAAGAAAGATGTGGAGAAATTGGAGAGGGTCCAGAGAAGAGCAACAAGAATGATTAAAGGTCTTGAGAACATGACCCATGAACGAAAGCTGAAAGAATTGGGTTTGTTTAGTTTGGAAAAGAGAAGACTGAGAGGGGACATGATAGCAGTTTTCAGGTATCTAAAAGGGTGTCATAAGGAGGAGGGAGAAAACTTATTCATCTTAGCCTCTAAGGATAGAATAAGAAGCAATGGGCTTAAACTGCAGCAAGGGAGGTTTAGGTTGGACATGGTGCGTTGTGTAGTTACTGGTGAGAATATGCTTCAGGTTGGCAGGTTGTCTGTGGGCGAGGACTGGCCTGCCACCCAAGGCCTGTGAAAGTGAGGGATCGTTGTCCAGGATGGGTGGTAGATCACTGATGATGCGTTGGAGAAGTTTTAGCTGAGGACTGTATGTGATGGCCAGTGGAGTTCTGTTGGTTTCTTTCTTGGGGTTGTCTTGCAGTAGGAGGCTTCTGGGTACATGTCTGGCTCTGTTGCTCTGTTTCCTTATTTCCTCGTGCGGGTATCGTAGTTTTGAGAACACTTGGTGAAGATTCTGTAGATATTGGTTTCTGTCTGAGGGGTTGGAGCAGATGTGGTTGTTTAATTGCTTTTTAATTGGTCTTTCTCATGCCGAAATTATACAAGACATCTGATTGGCCTTAGTGACACCCAGGATGGAAGGGGTGTTAATGGGGAGGACACAACATTGATTCTTCTGGAATGTATAACAATTCATTTTTGGAAACAAATCTTAGTTTCTTCTGACTAAGGTTGTGGCTACACTACAGAGCTAACGGCAGTGCAGCACCGATGCAGCTATAAGCTCTCTAGTGTAACCGCTCTAAGGGCTAGTCTACAATGGCAACGCTAAAGCGCTAAACCACCTCAACGAGGAGCGTAGCTCCCAGCGCTGGTAGCACAGCTTCCATTGCTGGGGCACTGTTAACACTGGCACTTTACAGCGCTGCAACTTGCTGCGTTTGGGTGTGTTTTTTCACACCCCTGAGCAAGAAAGTTGTAGCGCTGTTAATTGCCAGTGTAGACAAGCCCTAAACCATCAGGAACCAATCCATCCAACAAACCTCAATGCCAATTCTGCCCACATATCTACACCAGCGACACCATCACAGGACCTAACCAGGTTAGCCACACCATCACCAGTTCATTCACCTGCACGTCCACCAATGTAATATACGCCATCATATGCCAACAATACCCCTTTGCTATGTACATCAGCCAAACTGGACAGTCCCTATGTAAAAGGATAAATGGACACAAATCAGATATTAGGAATGGCAATATACAAAAACCTGTAGGAGAACACTTCAATCTCCCTGGCCACACAATAGCAGATTTAAAGGTAGCCATCCTGCAGCAAAAAAACTTCAGAACCAGACTTCAAAGAGAAACTGCTTCAGTTCATCTGCAAATTTGACACCATCAGCTCAGGATTAAACAAAGACTGTGAATGGCTAGCCAACTACCAAAGCAGTTTCTCTTCTCTTGGTGTTCAAACCTCAACTGCTAGAAGAGGGCCTCATCCCCCTCTGATTGAACTAACCTCATTATCTCTAGCCTGACTCACTCTTGCTTGAATATTTATACCTGCCTCTGGAAATTTCCACTACATGCATCCGACAAAGTGGGTATTCACCCATGAAAGCTCATGCTCCAATACATCTGTTAGTCTATAAGGTGCCACAGGACTCTTTGCTGCAATTAAAAATCGTGCGTCAATTTGATTTTAGTTTTTTTTTTTCAGGAATTGTATTTTATCTTTATTTCAAATACATTCATTGTATAATTTGATAAAGTGAAATAGAAAGATATGGATGGAGTTAGAATTCAGTGTACTATGTCCTGCAGCCAGTATGATGATTAGTGGTGGACTCTGGAGATGTAATTCTGTCTCTCACTAATACAAAAGGGCTTCTAGGTTAAGAAGAATGTGGAGTGTATTAAAATAGTAAGAAAAATGGTTTCAGAGAATTGATATATCAAGGGACATTTAAAGGTAAGCTGTCAGAATGTTGAGTAAATCATTAAAAAAAACCTATTCCCTCTGTTACTGTTAACATTTTAGCTTATTAAAAATGATTTTTTTTAAATGTTACCTTTTACCGCTTATGCATACTTTTGGTTGGAAGAACTGCTTAGTGGCCTAAGCAACAGGACTAAAATACCTAGATATAAAGGGGACACCCACAGGGCTGTATAGATCTTCCTTATATAACAAAATATTCTTAATCACATTAAATTTGTGCATTTTACACCAACTCTATTGTTCCTGTCATCTACAACATAATTAGAAATGCTTCTACCAAGTATCAAATGTATGTAGTTTGGAAGTGCTCTTTCCAGGTCAGCAAACAATGCGGCAGCAGGCCAGCACCGTGAGAGTAAATTTAAGGAAAACAAACAAAACAAACCAAACAAAAACATTGCCTCAGCTGCCTCTCTTACTGTGAAATGGGGAAGTTTATTAACCTAGCAATCTATTCAGCAGAGCTGTTCAGATCAGATTATGTTTGCATTCTGAGAAACAAAAGCTACAGATAAGGAAACTAATTTTCCCCTTGTTACTCATAGCACAAGGTTGGGGTTTATTTTTTTTCTGTTTGTACTTTTCTTTGGACCTGGGCCTATCAGTCCTACAAGATCTAGCTAGATGGAACATTGTACAGTTTTTGGCAGGAGAGAACAAGGCACGCAGCTGAAATGAAATGATAGCCTGAATTAATTAAATTCATTAGCCTGAATTAATTAATTAAATTCTGTTTTATTTGTATTCATATACACATTACAGCCGAAAAAGCAGTGGATGGATTATATCAAAGAAGATTGTAAGAAGGTGGACCTTAGTGCTGCCTCAGACAGAAAAAGATGGCAGATACTCGCATGACAGCCTGACCCCATATGATGGGATTAGGAGAAGACAAAGGAGATATTCATGAAAAAAAAAATCTATTCACTTTTCTCTTAAAGTGTACAGAACATTCTAACAGCTGGAACTGAAGGTAATTTAGTTTGTACTTCTTTATTGATCATTTTATGCTTCATATTAACTTTTACTTCTTTCAGCCATCACTCCTCTCTTCATTTTATGTTTCTCTTGTTCCAAATAGAAGTGTAGAAGAGAGAAAATGCCAGGCTCATACCCTCTGAACTTGAATTCACTTAGAATGCTGATTTAGCCACTAGAGAACTGGAGGTCATATTAAAAATATTTCCGTACAGTTAGTTTCACTAGAAATTACTTTATACATTTTAAGAAGCATTGTTTCTTATTTTCATCAAGTATGGTTTTGCCAGCTGAAAGCAGATACATTGCAAGAGGGATCTAGCTATCTTTTACTTTACCAAGCCTGAACACAAATAGGAACTGTGCTCTTGCGTGCTGTATTGCTCTGTGATTTAACTTGCACAAATGTATGGATATAACATAATTGAATGTTCTTTCAGTGGGCTGGTTAACCTTTCCATAGAAAATGACATCTCAATTTGCATTAAAATATGTAATAAGCCCATTACAAGCAATTTAAAATAAGTGTTTCTCTATAAAATGTTTGAGTAGTACGTTAAATGACTTTGGAACACAAATTTGCTCTTCCCATATTTCCTTTCTATTGGTCAGATGTTTATTGTTTAAAGGATCTAAATCACATTATGATATGGTCTTGGAAACAGATTTAATAGGACTATATTGACTATAACAGGGTTCATAAAAGAACTAGATACATTCATGGAGGATAGGTCCATCAATGGCTATTAGCCAGGATGGGCAGGGATGATGCCCCTACCCTCTGTTTACCAGAAGCTGGGAATGGGCTACAGGGGATGGATCACTTGGTGATTACCTGTTCTGTTCATTTCCTCTGGGGCACCTGGCTTGGCCACTGTCGGAAGACAGGATACTGGGCTAGATGGACCATGTAAACCTAAGGATGATAAGAGGTCTGATGATAGATTCTTTAATTACATGTTCATATTCTGTTTTTTTCCACAGGACCTGTGTCTCATTCTTTCCACAGGCTGGATGTGCTCTGGGGATAGATCAGGATTGTGGAGTGAAAGGAGGCTGTTGTCCATAGAACCCCTGCCTCATTTGTTACACAAGTTGGAAGGTGTGTACCTTTTGTGGTTGCCAGGAAGCAGAGTGCCCAAGGCCTCCCAAAGCTAAAAGAGCTCCCTACGCAACCAAGGGGGAAGGGCCACTGAACCCACAAGTAAATAACGAGGACAACAAATAAAATAGAGGAACAGGAGTGAATTTTAAAGATTAAAAATCAGGGAATCAGAAGGGGATGCTGAGCAGAGAACTCCCAACGGTGTCCACTGCTCCTTAAAGGCACTGACTAAGGCAGGGGTTGGCAATTTTTCAGAAGTGGTGTGCCGAGTTTTCATTTATTCACTCTAATTTAAGATTTCACGTGCCAGTAATACATTTTAACATGTTTAGGTCTCTTTCTATAAGCCTATAATATATAACTAAACTATTGTTGTATGTAAAGTAAATAAGGTTTTAAAACTCTTTCATTTGCTAAACATCACCAGAAGTCCTAATTCTTCTTGTTTCACTAATCATTTATAAATTTCAACACACTACATGTACAGTGATGTGCAAACTTTCTGTGGGATTCAGGAACTCTGCATGTAATTTGTTTCCTTCAGATTTGCCTTGTTTTGTAGATTGGCTTGAAACTTTTTATTATTAGAAAGCATTCATGTAGCACCCAGATATGCAATTAATAATAATAATCCCTAGTTTTGTCATCTGTAGATCATCTCTAAGCATCATAATCCCCATTTTAACAGATGGGGAAACTGAGGATCAGGGAGTTGAAGGGACTTGCCTGAGGTCAGCCAGCAGCAAGCACAAATAGGGAGGCTGTAAAACAGCGAGAACATTTTAAATGAAAGTCCTCCCCAGAAAAATTTTGAAATTTCAAATGCAATTTCATGCATTTTAGAGCAAGAGTGTAGCCCCTCTGCCCACCAAATTCAAACCAAAACAAGAAATACATCCAGGCAAGCAAACAAGCCACCCTAACATTTATTTGGATTTCTAAAATAAGCTGTCAGTGAGGAATTAAGTCCTAATAACAGAACAAACCCTTTTGAAAATCACATTCTTAAATTTTTTTTATTAATTATTGTTACAATTGTTTTTGGACCTGAAAAAAGATTAGAAACATATCTACTTTTGCTGTCTGTTGTGTCCATTGGATAATATATACAGTAAGTTTCCCTTTCTCCCCTGTATGATGTAACGTTTATGTCCCCCTGTTGACGGGGTCTTTCATACAAGAACAGAGGGAAAAAAATGTTAAATATTTTTTAACACCCTCCCCCCGCCACACACACATCGGCAGTGAGATAAATCCATATAGAAAAGCTACCTAGATTTCAAAGTGATCATAGCCCTAGATCACTCTCTATCAAGTGCTTGATTTACAGAGACAAGGTGCGTGAGATAATGACCAACTTCTGTTGGGGAGAGAGACAAGCTTTTGAGCTTCACAGAGCTCTTCAAGTCTGCTCTGAAGAGCTCTGTGAAAGCTTGTCTGTTTCACCAACAGATGTTGATCCAATAAAAGCTATCACCTCACCTGCCTTGTCTCTCTACTATCCTAGCACTACAACTACATTGCAAACAAGTGCGTGCTTTGTCAATCTTATCATTGCATTAAGTCATGGAAAGGGGTATATGAGAGGACAGAACAGAGAGCCTCTGCGCAAATGGCTTTGGCCTCCTACAGATCCCAAGGTAATCTACCAGGTTGGGGAATGGGGCCCACTGGATGGGATGATGATCTCCACAAAGGGATCCTCAAGAGTTCCTTCCTTGGGGCTCGTCTGTTGCTCTTTCTCTGGGAGGGCTGAGCTGACCATTGTACTTTATAGTCAAAGTACTGTACAAATGAAATAACTACACCCCCCTCCCCCACACACACTTACTTGCTCTTAATATGTACTGTACTAGGCACCTTGAGAAATGTAGTGTTGTTCTGCTCTGATTGTTCTCACAAGCTGTACATTTGAAATAGGTGGGTTTTTTTACAATTATGCTGCGATGAATGATTTAGAAAAAATATTGCAATAAGTACATTTCTTGTAAAAGGATATGAGATATTTTTGAAACTAAAACCCCATGAAACATTCTGGTGGAGAAGTTTTTCTCCATTTTTTAAATTGCCTGATAAAACAAGGTGAAAATAAGCAATAAAAACTGGCAAAAATGTAGAGCAGAATCATGAAAGCCTAACCATAATTATCTTCAATGTATGGAAGAAATTGAAATCAAGGGGTTAAAAACGGCCAGTAAGCCAAAGTAATTTGTGGATAGGGGTCTAAATTAGGGCTGTCAAGCGATAAAAAAAATTAATCCTGATTAATTGCACTGTTAAACAATAATAGAATACCATTTATTTAAATATTTTTGGATGTTTTCTACATTTTCAAATATATTGATTTCAATTACAACACAGAATACAAAGTGTACAGGACTCACTTTACATTTTTTATTACAAATACATCGCTTTATCATGAAAGTTAAATTTACATTATGTAGAAATATGTAAAAAAAACCCTGCATTCAAAAATAAAACAATGTAAAATTTAGAGCCTACAAGTCCACTCATGGTCGAGTGCTGGAGTTACCTTTGGAAATCTCATATTGGTACCTTCTTTGCGTTTTGTCAAATCTGCAGTGAAAGTGTTTTTAAAAAAAACAACATGTGCTGGGTCATCATCTGAGACTGCTATAGCATGAAATATATGGCAGAAGGCAGGTAAAACAGAGCAGGAGACACAATTGTCCTGCAAGGAGTTCCATCACCAATTTAATTAACGCATTTTTTTTTAACGAGTCATCAGCATAGAAGCATGTCCTCTGGAATGGTGGCTGAAGCATGACAGGGCATATGAAGGTTTAGCATATCTGGCACGTAAATACCTTGCAATGCCGGTTACAAAAGTGCCATGCATACGCCTGTTCTTACTTTCAGGTGACATTGTAAATAATAAGCAGGCAGTATTATGTCCCGTAAATGTAACAAACTTGTTTGTCTTAGCGGTTGGCTGAACAAGAGGTAGGACTGAGTGGACTTGTAGGCTCTAAAGTTTTACATTGTTTTGTTTTTGAGTTCAGTTAGGTAACCAAAATAAATCTACATTTGTAAGTTGCACTTTCACAAGAAAGTGATTGCACTACAGTACTTGTATGAGGTGAATTGAAAAATACTATTTCTTTTGTTTATTATTTTTAGAGTGCAAATATTTGTAATAAAAATAATATAAAGTGAGCACTGTACACTTTGTATTCTGTGTTGTAATTGAAATCAATATATTTGAAAAGGGAGAAAAACATCCAATATATTATAATAAATTTCACTTGGTATTGCTTAATATTGCGATTAAAACTGCGATTAATTGTGATAAATTTTTTTAATCACAATTAATTTTTTTGAGTTAATCGCATGAGTTAACTGCAATTAATAAGCCTGAAAGCCAGAGTCTAAATAAAATGTAGTCCTATGTGGATAAATGCTTCACAAAAAGTGTTGTTGAGATTGGAATAACTCAGCAGACACAACTGACCATTTCAGACAGTAATGGTTAAGTATTATTTGGGTGAGAGACAGCTGTAGAATTAGGTGTATGACATGTAGCTACAAACCAAAGTTACTGGGTCAGACCAACAGAAGAAACTAAAAATTAAATATTCAGATTCGTTTGGGAAGCTCAGATTATCCATTTAAATTGCATATTGACTTTGATGTAAAACTGGCAGCATACAGGGCATGCAGTCTTCCATTCACACTGCAGAAAGCAGCAGAGGAAAGGAGAGGCAAGAATGGTTTGATGTGATAGAAAAGGTTGAAGGCCTCAGTCCCTTGGGATGGTCCCTGAGAAGTCAGTAGATATTAGAACTTCAGTAGATATGGGGATAGCACTGTTTATTCACAGCACAACCATTTTAAGGGCCAACTGTTGTCCCTGTTGTACAACCCAAGTGGGCAGACTGTCGACTAGAGAATTCTGTAGTTCTCCATGTGACAGAGCAGCAGCAGAATCACTCCATGTCCCCTGCTGGAGCCTCAGGAGTGGATTATCCCTCAGTTGCCATATGCTCACTGAATGGATGACAACGACTAAAGCAGTGGTTCTCAAACTATTGTACTGGTGACCCCCTTTCACATAGCAAGCCTCTGAGCGTGACCCCCTTATAAATTAAAAACACTTGTTTTTATATTTAACACCATTATAAATGCTGGAGGCAAACGGGGGTTTGGGGTGGAGGCTGTCAGCTCACGACCCCCCCCATGTAATAACCTTGTGACCCTCTGAAGGGTCCTGACCCCAGTTTGAGAACCCCTGGACTAAAGGATCCAAACTAAAAATGGATCCTCTGGCTTCCCTCCAGTCATCCTGCATATTGAATCACAGGGATTCCCCATGAAGCTCTCTTCAATATCCACCTGTCACGGGCTCTGAAAACCTACCCACTGTGTGGAAGGACCTCATCACATGCACTGAAGTCAAAGCTCTCAGTGCTGGCTGGGAGTATAGGGTTATCAGACTTCACGCCTAACTAATTTAGATGTGAGGTAGAGATGTCAGAGATAGGTCTGAGATCAGACACAAACTTTGTTATACTGGAATTAAGTTGAGAGCACATAACAGTAACTGTAGTTTGTCTTGACGCTGTCCATTGCTCTAAAACAGTGATTCTCAAACTTTTTTTTTTTCAACAGACTACTTGAAAATTGCAGAGGGTCTCGGCAGACCACTTAATGATCTTTCCAAATGTTGTTTGTACCATTAGCCAACTATTGTAAAGCACTTTGGATAAAAGCACTAGATAAAAACCTTAATAATAATAAAAAATTTTTTGTTCTACAAATAAAAGCACACAACTCAAATTTTAATATCAGTGGTCTTACCTTTCTAATGCGATTGATGTGCCCTTTGTCCCCCGCTGCGGCAGCCCCTGAGCTGGGGCTGGGAAGGAGGGGGGGGAGTCTCTCCCCAGCAGCCGCAGCCCTGGAGCTGGGGAAAGTCGTCTCTTTCTCTTTGCCCTTTGTCCCCCGCCGCAGCCCCGCACATCCCAAATTTCCCCCACCCCCTCTTCTCACCCCACTGCCTCCTCCCACCTACTCCCTATTCCGCCCAAGGCCACCACCTCACCTTATATGTGTATCTTCTCCAGGGTCCAGGCACCTAATTAGTGGAACCAGGCCTGCATGGCTCCACTAATTAGGTGGGTGGCCCTTCATTCTCTTGTGTGTATCTCCCCAGGCGCGCACCTTAGAGGGAACTATCCGTGGACCACCTGAATGGGGCTTGCGGACCACTGGTGGTCCATGGACCACAGTTTGAGAACCTCTGCTCTAAAATTATCCTGCATCCCTGTCATTTATTCACAATCCTATAGTTTTATTTCCTCGGGCTCATTTTGTTGAGGTCTTGATTACTGTCTTCATAGCTTCAATGGTGAATTATCATGCAAAACAGATTTCTGATCTCAGTTCTGAACCCCATATCCCCCCACCCTCCCAAACTCCTGAATGGAATGAAGTAAATCATACAGATGGTGTCTTTTGTCTACATTGTCCTTTGAGTGAAAACTCTTAAAGCATAGAAAACAACGAGGAGCATTGCAGTATATAACCAAAGGAGGACTTAAAATGATTTTTTTTCTCTCTGAAAAGTGAATTTAAAAACAGCATTATAGGAGTCTAATGTAGGAGCCTCATGTTTAACATTTCTCAATGATCCCTATATCATCATTTAAAAATATGCTTTTTCTAGCTACTGTTATCTGCACATTCAACATTAGAGTAAAACTGCATTCCTCTGGCTCATGTATCATCAGCAATAGTAAATATTTTGCAAGCCTAATACTGCCCTCATCTGTACAAACCCATAGTTTTCCAATTCTGCTGTCCATTACACCACAGGAATCCCATAATCCTGCCGTGGTATTTCACAGGTGTAACTGATGGCAGCTTTTGGCCTTCAGAGATGACTAACAATTTTATTGATGGAGTATGAATAAGGCTACGTTTTAGTCACAAGTATTTTTAGTAAAAGTCATGGACAGGTCACGGGCAGTAAACAAAAATTCACAGCCTGTGACCAGTGTTCCCTCTAATTTTTTATGTCCACGTGCGGAATGAATTTTGTTATGTGCACCAATATGGAGGTGATGTGTGGCATATCACCTTCACATTGGTGCACATAACAAAATTCATGTGGTGGGAGTAGGGCCAAGGGGTTTGGAGTGTGGGAGGAGGCTCAGGGCTGGGGCAGAGGGTTGAGGAGCAGAAGAGGGGGCAGGCTCTGGCTGGGGGTGTGGCCTCTGGGGTGGGGCCGGGATGAGGGGTTCTGGGTTTGGAAGGGGGCTCAGGGTTGGGGTTTGGGGGAATGAGTGCTCTGGGGTGGGGTTGAAGGGTTCAGGGTGCAGGAGGGGGCTCAGAGCTGGGTCAGAGGATTGGGTGCAGGGAGTGAGGACTCCAGCTAGAGGTGAAGGCTCTGGGGTGGGGCCGTGGATGATGGGTTCGGGGAGCGGGAGGGGGCTCAGGGCTGGGGCAGAGGGTTGAGGTGTAGGTTCAGGGATGGGGCCTGGGATGAGGGGCTTGGGCTGAAGGCTGCCCAGGGGCTGCGGTGGGGAGAGAGGACTCCCCCCAGCCCTCTCTCACTGCAGCAGCTCGGGGCCGGGGGAGAGGCACCTCTTCCTGGCTGTGGCAGCTCCGGTGGGGCTGGGCTGGGCTGAGGGAGGGGCTCCTCTTCCCCGGCCGCAGCAAGTCCGGGGCAGGTCCATGTTTGGGCTGGCGGGGAGAGGTGTCTCTCCCTGCTGCAGCAGCAGCTCTGCGCTGGGGCGAGGCATTGGTGGAGGGGCACCTCTCCCTGCCACAGCCCTGAGCCCCTGTGTGGGGCTTAATAGGCAGCTGCGTGGCCGCACAGCTTAGAGGGAACTTAGCCAGTGACCTGTCCATGACTTGCAGCACTGAGTCCCAAGGTTTAATCAGAGGTATAGTACGTGTGCTTGGGGGGGTGCTGCAGGTGCTTGAGGGGCGCGCGGGTGCCAGGGCCGGCTCTAGGATTTTTGCTGCCCCAAGAAAAAACAATTTTACCGCCCCCCCCCCCCCCCGTTTTTTTCTTACCCCACCCCCGGCCCCACCTCAGCTCTGCCCCTTCCCCAAATCCCCAGCCCTGCCTCCTCCCCCCAGGCTCTCAAGCCTCAGAGGGAGGGAGGGAGGGAGGGGGAGAAGCGGGGCGCACGCCGCAGCCACTCGGAGTCTCCCCCTCCCTCCCAGGCTCTCAAACCTGGGAGGGAGGGTGAGCAGCGGCACGTGAATCAGCTGTTTTGCGCGCTGCGGCTGCTCGGGATCTCCCCCTCCCTCCCAGGTTTGAGAGCCTGGGAGGGAGGGCGAGCAGCGGCGTGCAAGCAGCAGCAGTGGAGGTGAGCTAGGGCGGCTGGGGCACATTTTTAGGGGCGACATTCTGGCACCGGCCATGCTGCCCCTAAAAGTGTGCTGCCCCAAGCACCAGCTTGTTTTGCTGGTGCCTAGAGCTGGCCCTGGCAGGTACTCAGGGGAGCCTAGGGGGTGTTGCAGGGGCACAGGTGCTCTGGGAGGGGGTGCGGCCCAGAGGAGTGCCACAAGTGCTCTGGAGGTGTGTGGCCTGGGGGCTGCCAGGGGTGCTCTGGGGATGTGTGTCCAGAGGGGGGCCATGGGTGCGTGGGGAGCCCCGCAGGTACTCAGGTGGAGCGGTCCAGGGGGTACTGGGAGTGTTTGGGGGGGCAGTCCAGGAGGCACTGCGGGTGCTCAGGTGGGAGCAGCCTGGGACCCCCATTGGTGCTGGGAGGTGAGGTTTGGCAGGGCTGGCAGGCTCCCTACCTGGCTTCTCGGAAGTGGTGACAAGTCCCTCCCTAAGCTCCTAGGGAAGTGCCACCATGTTAATTATTAAAGCAGCTCACTCTGATTATTTCAAAGAGAAGAGCTGCTGTCCCATTATTAGTTCCTGTAGACTGCTATTTCCACTGTGTAGAAGTAGCAGATTAAATCAGGAACTATAGGATCATCATTAAATGGCTCTGATGGGTTTTTCAATTGCCAAGGGCTTCCAAACCCTATTATCACAGTCAGAGGATCTCAAAGTTTTGTTTAGAGAACACTTGGAGGAAAACAGAATTGTCCATTAAAAAATATGGTAACTGTCTCTTTCTCTGCCTCCATTCAGCCAAGTCAAAGAAGTGCACAAAATATTTTTCAGGGATTTCAAAGCTGTCACAGTGGCTTATTATTTAACTTTCTTTTGTCCAAAAATCAGCACTTGTCACTTGCTGAGCTTCATATGGGAATTTATAAACTATGGATAATATCATTGCTTCATTCTTAGCAGAAAACTCTTTGGGGTAGAGTCCATCATTTTGTTCTGTGTTTGTACCTTGCACAATGGGGATCTGGTTGATGACTGGGGTTACTACCTGCTATGACAGTACAAAGAGTAATAATAATTAATAATATTGGTAATGAAAATTAAACCGGCATGGCCAAATTCATGCTTGGTGTAACTCCATTAACTCGAATAATCTAATTTCAATAGAGCTACAACTGAGATGAATTTAAGACAAAATGTTCAAATGTGCCTAAGTGACTTAGGAACCTAAGTGCCATTTTTTTTCAAAAGTGATGTAGGCACTTAGAAGCGAAAACTGCATTGTAAGTCAATTGGGATTCAGCTCCTAAGCATTTAAGTAGCTTTTGAGAATGGGACATAGGCATATCTGAAAATGTTACCCTTAACTCCAGACTTGATACAGGTGTCTAAGCAGTGGAAGAATGTGTCTCAAGAAAAATAATTCACTTAATCTTTTCAGTGCAATATGCTTAGACATCACTGCCGAGGGAGATGAAGAAGATCTATCTTGACAATTTTACTGCTGCTCACAGTGAAATAGCAGCTGTAAAATTGAATGGCAGCAGTGAAGCTTACCACAGTCTTTTTCATTTCACTTTGTTGCTGTTTGACAAAGCTATAAACTGAAGCAGAATCTCTGGAGTTGTCTGTGTGCAGACGCACGAAGACAACACTGCTTGCTTGTCTTCACACTCGGTAGGTTATTCATTGCAATCACACTCTTTATTTTTTTAGCAAATGGTTCAATTCTGGTGTCTTAGGCCCCCTCACTCAACAAAGAAAGCCTCAGTTTTGCTACAGCTGAGTAGGCAAGTGCAGTTTTCAAATCAAGACCTTTATGGCTGTTGTTATTACATCAGCCTCTACATGCGAGATTATGAAAAACATGGGCCATAATACCTACACCAGGTACAACCCAGTAAGTTAGGGTGGATATTTTCAAAAGAGCTTAGGGATTTAATGCTTTCACTAGGGCTGGGTTGCCTAAAGCTCATAGGCACTTTAAAAAAATCTCCCCTTTAAAGCCTAAGAGTTGCTGAAACTCTGAATTCTTTTACCTTGCCTGTGTTGCAACTTTAATGCTACTGTATATTTTACAGAAAAGTTCTGATTAGAGAAATGCCCTGTCACAAAATGCCCTTTCTATCACCAGTAAAAGAACCTGGGTTCTTTGCTAAAAATGTTTCAGAGTTTTTTTGTTTGTTTGTTTTTTTGTTTTGGCAAAAAGGGTATTTTCTTCCAAAAGATTAATTTTATTTTGAAGGTGTTTACATTTAAACATCCAGAATCATCTGATACGAATTGTAAAATACGTTAACAAAATTGACATGATTCATTTATTTATGTTAAAATTGTACAAGAATAGTAACTTCCTAATGATTTTCCTTTGGTTTCTATTCACCAATGAAAGGATTTTAGACCTGGCCATTAGGTTCTTCAATCTTCAATGAAACCAATGCATTTCTCGCAGTTCTTTCATCATAAAAAAAATAACCCCATTTCACCTTCAATGTCCTCCACCCTTCTTCCCTACCTTCCACACAGTTATCATTTGGTCCCAAAATGCAGCATTCTACCATATATATCAGATACTATCATTTTCTCTATTTGCAATATGGAAACATTTCCTAGAAAAGAAGCATCAGGTAACCAGGCAATATGAACAAAAGAGTTATTTATTATATATATATTCTCTAGTAAGTCATAATAGTCTCTTGGATTTTAAATGTCTTTTTGCTATTTCCAATACTTAAAAATTATAATTTTAAAACATTAAATACTGTGTTATATACATTATGATTCCATTTCTTATTTCTAAATGTGGATGTAATGTTCTCCAAATGGAAATTCGGAGGGAACAGGAAACAATTCCTCTGACATCACAGGCTTTAAAAGCTCACATCATACACTTGTAGATTTGACTATATGAAAAATAGCCAAATGTCAATATGCTCTTGTGGGATTCTTTGATTTTTTGTTTTTGTTTTTTTGTCATTTTATTTAAAATATAAACAGAAGGATAGATCTGGCCAGTACTTTGTCAATGTTCGGTAGCAGAACTGTTTTTTTTTTTTATCTCATACTTATTTTTTATAAAATAACAAAATATACAGATAGAGGGAGCTGAGTTTGTTACATTAGTTCATACACATACAGTAAACAAAAGGTTTTATGTATGGCTTCGCAAAGGTAGATTATGAAGTGATGTTTGTATTTTATTTGTTTAAAAGCATTTTAAGAGAACTTGTTAGTGTGCTTACAATAGCGGCCATGGTAGTCGAATGTCGAGCCAAGAGTTTAATGCTAGGATCATCGGAGGTCTTGTCTGACACTGTTTCTGCAGCTTTCAGAAGACAAATGTAGTTTATTACGACCTCATCTATTTTAGCTATAATTTCCTGCTGCTGTGTTTCAGAGTTCATGACTTTCACTAAACGCATGCAGGCTTCTGTTAAGCAACAGAGCACTTGAAAGCTGGAAGTCATAGCTAGAAGCATTTCCTCGGGGCTTTTATCAGCCATGGCCATTTTCCTGCAGGCACTTCCCAACTGTCTCGATTCTATAGATAACAGTTGTTTAAACTGAGAAAGTTTAAGGTCATATGTTCCCGGATGTAAATCTTCCCTCCTCCCCACACTTGCTCGGACCAGAGAGAGCAGCTCATTGGCATCTTTTTGTGCTGCAAGAAATCCATCAGGCATTGCATAAGTTTTCTCTTTCATCACATTTATTCTTGTGATTTGTGCATCAAAGGCCATGTCACTGAGATTCATATCAGTTTGGACACCTTGGTCTTCAGCATTGCTCTTGTCATGTGTACTATTTAGTATCTGTTTAGGGGACTCAACAACTTTCTTCTCATTTTCAATGGAAAAAGACTGGCTGGCTGGTTCTGGTAACGAACACGGTATCTGTGGTTCATAGAGGCATGAGAGGTGGTTGTTGTCTCCATCATCTTCATCATCCTCATTGTCATTTCCTCTGCTTAGGAAACAATAGCTAAATGGGCCATGGCATCTCCAGTTGCTGGCATCTGACTTTCGTAAGGGCAACATTCTGTACTGTTTGGAGTCCTTCTGCATGGAGCTGGTGACTGAAGACCTTTTATTGTCTTTGACGTCAGTGCTATCATTCATAGAACTTTGAGAATAGCTTTTGGATAACTTTTTGCCCAGAGGGAGTTCCACCCTTTTTTCGGACTTGGAATCATCTCTTGCAGCAATGTCTAGACATTTCAGACTGAGTGTAGCCTTTTTCTTCTCAAGAAGCATCTCAATGCCTGTGGACCCTGCAGTGACGCTGCTGCTGCGTCTCAATACTTTCCTGCTGTGTGGCATTCTGAGGCTTCCTCCCATCATGTCATATGGCCATAAACTAACTGCTGCCCCACATCCCTGTTTTACTTTAGGAATGTCACAAGAGTCTTGATTTTGACTTGGCACCTTTGATTCTGAGTGAATGTTGGATGATAGCATGATGGAGTCAGTTAGAGGCTGTTTAGGAAAAGCTGAAGGCATGCCCCCTCGTCTTCCCTTTCCAGGCTCTGTGAAAGCTACACTAGGGGTAGTAGAAGAACAGAGAGAATAATTAAGCATCACACTGATAATATTCATAGAATGAATTTCCAAATATCTTTTATGGAGTTTTTTAAAAAAAATGACTTGTCCTAACAGTATTTTTCCAGGACCCCCATTTCAGCTAGTACCATGCATGAATAGTAATGTGTCTTTCAGCAAATAGTCATATGTCTTTGTGTTTCTCTAAACATGAAATTAAAAAAAAATCTATCAACATATTCTCATTTATGAATAACTGACTACTCCCTCTATTACCACACTGTGACTTATAATGTGAGGCAGCAGAAAATTGTTCCATAGAACTTTCATGAACATCACTCCTCTGCTAACTGGAATGGAAGTTTCCCATTTAGTATTTAAAGGGATATTGACAGGTTAAAAATCCCTTATGTTACTAAAATGGAAAGAATTTTGAAAATTCCATTTATTTTTATTCTGTTTCGCAATACACTTTTTTAGGCAGTGAAAAGAAACTGTTCCACTTTTGCTTCTCGTCAGTTTCATTTTTTGGTTCTCATAAACTTACACAATGCTGCTGTGTTTCAGTTGCAACCAGTAAAGGGGAAATGTTTAGACCCCAACCAAATATTGTTTTCAATTAAATTAAAAACAAACAACCCCCCCAAACCAAGATTTTATAAAATCTCTTAACATTGGATCTTAAATTATGTGATTAAGATACTGCACCTAAGCTATCCTTACAGGAAACTTATGCAATTGGTTTTTAAATTAAAAGGATGCATAGTTAATCCCATTTCTTTCTCTTCTTTACAGTTAGTGCTCTAAGCCTTTCCTGGCCTATCAATAACAACACACTTTTCATATTGTTATCTGGAGAATATTCTGTGCAACTATTTTAGCAAAAGTCACTTATTTTAGCCACATAGCAGGCAAATAGTATATAATATATGATAATTAAATCACAGATTCCCCCGCTATCCCAAATTTACATACATTGTTAAAGCTCATATGGCTCAAATATATCTAGCTCTACAGAAGTATCCAGAAAAACAAAAGAAACAAAATTTTAGAAATTCTGATGTAGCATTCAAGCAATGTTCTTTCCAATAGACAGCCTTGTCAGGGAGATTGGGAAACATTTTTAAAAAGCTAACGCTAATAGAAATGTTTTCCTGAGTGTCAACGTTGTAATTGGGGTTATTTTAGCAAAAGCCACACAGCAGAACCAGAAAGCGAGAATGACTAGAAACAGTTTAGACCTAATTTCACTGTCCACTCTAGGATGACAATATGCATTCAGATAAGAGATGATGTAATCTTCACACCTGGTTTTTACATATACACCCTATTAAATATGTGTCTTTAAAAACACATGCTTTGAAATTGCTGTACCTGTAGTTTCTTTAATCTTGGGGATCCGATGACATCCATCTCTCAAAGTGCCAAACAGTGGTTCGGCATTAACTGCTGAATGAATGGCAGGCATTGTCATTCTATGACACACAGCTTCTGACTGCTGATGTAGTTCCTTGTATGTTGTTCCATGATTTGGAAGAATGGCAACTCTTTCATCTGCTGGAATATAGCCAATGCCCTTCACAGATGAATCCGAGATAATGTGCTTAACATCAGAGGTACAAAGAGGAGATTCGATTGGGGTAGCACATGGGCTACTGCCTGTGCTGCATCCTGCATCCACTGAAGAACACTGGGAGCTTTGCAGAGAAAAATGGCCTTCACTTTGCAAAGATGACATGCGCTTGGTCAAGTGATATTCACAAAGTCTACTCACACTCTGCTCAGTTTCCGGTAGCTTTGAAGAATGTTCATCTGCATCTTCTGAGTCATTTAGGTCTTTGGCTGAAGACACATTAGTCATATCAGACAAAAAGTTTTCACCTGGGCCAAGAGCTGAAGTATCACCCTCATTAACTTCAGGATTCACTTCATTCTTAGAGCCAGTATCTGTTTTACCAAGCCCAGAAACTCTTGGAAATGTCTTCCCATTCACTGTTTCTGAGTTTGGTTTATCTGCTGCTTCATCATCGGCAGCAGCATACCATCTTTGGCGAAAAGCAGTTCTCTCCACGTTAAAAGTGCTTATGCGTTGACCATCTCTTGAAGAAAGAGTACCACATATAGCATTTAGGTCTTCATCAGTCTCTGCTTTTTTAGTTCCCTGATGCTTTTTCACAGTAGCATTACCATCACAGGCTGCTTTCACTTCACCATCAGCCATCTTACTTTTCCTTTTACTAGTGCAAGAGTATACCAAAGACCCCATGTGCAATTTGCTAAAATAGTCAGTGACAGATTTTGTTTCCATGGTCTCTGGTTCCATTTCCATATTGTCTGAATGAAGAATCTGCTTCGAAGGCACAACTTTTGACTGCAGCTCAGCAGCTTGACGACCAGCTATGGAGTGTGAGGATTTTGCAAGTGGTCCTCCAGCCTGATTCTTAGCAATGGGGAACTCTGTTTGCTCTTCCACAAGGGGTTGGTAACCTTCACTAGTGGTCAAAAACATACGTGTGGAATTTTCTGACTGTCTCTGTGCTGCGGTTAGTTCAGAACTTTCAGTCATTTCAGAAGAGTTTGTTTCATTGCCAGAATCTGAAGATGACTCAGGGCTATATGCTCGCAAGATTGCTACACCTGCATGCCACAAAAAATAAGAGCCAATTAATGAAAGCATCTGAGGCACTTGAATAAACGGATAAGAAAATGGGGTGTGTTAAATATAAAAATAAAGGGATTTTTATGGTTTATTTTAAAGCATACTCCAATTTTATTGCATAATCCCCAAGAAAGGTAATTTAGCAACATTATGGTAGTTCCACCACGTGATATGGAATGTGAGGTGTGTACATGATGGTAAAAACATATAGAATGGAATGTTTCCAAGGCTAAATGGCGCAAATGGATGAAGTGGAATGATGTTCAATGAATAAATGTAACTATGGTGAAAGAACCTGAATTGTCATTCGTCTGCTGTTCCTCTGAAGCAGCCAAAGCCTCTAGTGCTTGAAGAGTGGAGACTACAGCATCATCTAGCTCCTTGTCACACTTCCCCTCAGTATTAGTAGGGACAGCATCAATGAGTGATACTGGAATGTCATCATTTCCTAGATTACTAGCTTGCTCCTTGTCTTCTATATACTGTGTTGTTTGGTGCTGAGAGTCTTCCTCGTCTGAACTGTCCCGGAAGCCAGGTGGAGGAGCAGCAATGGCCATGTTTAAAGAATGTAATAAGAAGTCATCTTCATTATCATCACCTTCCGGAGGGGGGAGTGATGTCAAATCAATAATATCATCACTTGAACCAGAAAGACTGAGAATGGTAGGCCTACTGATTTCTCCTACCATAATGTCCTCCTCACAGCTAACTTCATCTTCATCTTCAACATCATCTGTGTTTTCCGCATAACAAATGTCATGCAACAAGGGCTCTTCTATCCCTTCTGCAGCTCCAAATATTTTGCCATCATTTATGCTTGCATAAACAGAATTTGTAGCAAACTGAATGCTTTCAACATCTGGAGACAATTCTAGACCTTTAATATCATTGGTACTACTAATATAAATAGCTCTCTGTTTGTCCAATACTTCTGGACTTTCATCCAGAAGTCTTTCATAGCCAAGGGTTTGGGGACTGATACCATCCAAGCTGTGATCTCCAAATATAAAGGATACTTTTGCTCCCCTTGGAGAGTCCTGTGCTTTCTTGGTAGATTCCAGTCCTGAGAGTGACAGTAATGACTGCTGGTTTAAACTTCTGTTTTCTCCTGCCTCCGTGGAGTCATCTTGTTTGGTCAGCCCCTGATCGAGTCCACCTGAATTATAGGTATTTTCTATGTAGAGATGCCTGTGGTCTTTTTGACACATGGGGCTTTCAGAAACTTCTGCAGTCTTCTGTTTTGGGTCTACAAATGTTCTTTGGGCCTCTTGAGCCCCTTCAGCCATGAATGTAGTAGTTTTTGGTACACAGTTCCACTCAGAAGCATGGAGATTATACTTCCCTCTATTTTCATTTCCTACAGTTTGGCAAAATAAAAGCAACAATCATTTAAAAAATGAACTGTTTCATCAAATTTTATAATATTGACTTGTTAATTCTGAATAAGCAATGTTTTAAATATAGAACAGCTGCATAAACTTGTCCCTTTTACAGTCAAAGCATTTTCAAACTCTCCTCTACTTCAAGCCATGGAGCTCTTGGTTTAAGAATTAAGATTAACTGGATGTTTTTATGCTGTGAGGGCAGAGAACTAAACTAAAACTAGGTGAAATGATAACCCAGGACTGGTTGATATGATAATCTAAAAAAACCCCAGCACCTCACATTTCTGCATGAAGACTCTGGTTGTATAAAATGTTATAACCCTGTATGCAAACAGATGATCAATTATTTGTTTCACTGTGGCACGAGGAGGAATACATTAAACATTTTATGTTACCATTAATATGAACAACGGCTGAACCTTAAAATACTATAAAGCCGAATTTATATATTACAACTGTAGGCCCCAAACTAGCAATCAGATCTGAATGGGCATACCCCTGTACCTGCACACACACTACTACTGATATCAATGGAATTTTGTCCGCGTGGGTCCAATCACAGGATCAAGGCCTTGTTTTGTAAATGTGACTTCTGTTAATGCATTATGCAATAAATACCTGTTTCTCGGTTTCCTGCATTTTTCTTGTTGGCCATGTTAAATATTGAGCGCCTTGAATCAACCAGTAGTCTATAGTATCCAGCTGTTAAACAGGCAAGGTTCATTGCATCTGATGATTCCATTAGCAAAGTAATAGGCTATGAAGGAAACAACCAAGTCTTCGTTACGGCTATTCATTCTTAATACATTTACTTGCTGAAACATGGCTTATTAAAATTAGTATATTTATAAAATGTAAATTATAGGAATTATTTCAGAAATGCTACATTGGAAAATCAAAAAATAAATTAGTTTTCCTCAGCTCTGAAAGGTCTGATTGAAAACACTATTTAGGGTTTGGAGAGATGTGAGCTGAAGCAAGGAAAATGTCTAACTGGACATTTTAAATTCACTTGATGCTTAACTAATATTTGTATTCCTGTCTATATAATTATTATTAATAAAAGCTTCAATTCTCAAATGAGTTCTAAGATGCTTAACATCTAGAACTTATTAAAAAGTTAATGTTGTTCATAAAATTTTAGAACTAAATCTTTCACCTTTCTCACTGGTGTACCCTGTGGTTCGTCTACATGGCAAGTAACTGCCTGGCAAGGCAGGGTGTGGATCTACAGCCCAGCGCCTTGCTGCACTGTAATGGCCCATGTGATCATTGCTACAGCTCGCTGAAAGTCCTGGAATGCAACACTATAGCAGTATCCACATTTATGGGAAGATTTTATTGGACCCTCCTGCAAACTAATAGACAATTGGTCCTGAAGGAGGCTGTGTACTTGCCCTCTTGATCAAAACAAAGTTCTCTGATCATAGCTGTCTAAGACAAAGCACAAAATAGGGTATATGTTGTTTTTTTTAAAAAATCCATAGCATAGAATCTTAAGCCAATAATGGACATAATTCCATGGCACCCTTATTCACATAGTATTTCACATGTGCAGTTTCAGACGTGATGAGAAAATCCAGGCAATTATTATTATGATTATTTATCATTTTGCTTCTGGGCAATTTGAGATTTTGTTCAGAAATACAGGAGCCTTGCTATAAGGACACATGCTTGCCTCAAAGCAGTCAACCTTGGGCATAAAATTAATACAAATTATTACCCAAAGATGAGTGAGTCAATTCTTGTTATGTTAGTGTTAAGACGGAGCAGGTGTGCATGTATATAGAGAGGTGTTTGAAATGCTTTCTTGATGCTGAATTTTATGAGATGATCAATAAAAGTAGATGATTTCCAGAGAGATTTTAAATGCCAAGAGTATTACTGTGACCTGCTGTTCACCCTTTTCGTAACCTAGAAGCAACTAAACTTTTATGGATGACTTTTGGGAAGTAACATGGTAGAGAGAATACTAAAAAGGAAAATTAATGGTAAAAGAAAGACTCAAGCTGTTTACACTTTTATAGAACTTTTCAACCAAAGATCTTAAAGTGCTTTACAAGCATTAACTAATTATGCTTCACAATAACCCTGAGAGATATTGTCATTCCCTTTTACTGATTGGGGAATGAACACTTAGGCCACATTCACTAGTGCCGCTACAGGCAGATGTAAATTACCCCTTCCTTACTCAGGTAGGCCCACTCCCTCCTCTTGCATCCCATGGAGGAATTCATCACAAGTGGAAGGCAAATGCTGTTAGTGATGCCCTCATTCTGGATTTCTGTCAAGGGTTTGAGCAGCTTTATTATGTACTTAAAGTATTTCCCAGTTGCTATGGTCATGCCTAGTTTCCGGCCAACATCAGTAGGCCTACCCACTGTGGTGAAACTTCTGTTTCACGTTATTTTTCAGTTATTGATAATCATATGCAAAATGTCCATATCCTTATTCATGTGCCATCATAACACTACTTTTGGTAGGTTTTTCCTTTTGACAGGAAGCAGAATAGGTATTTTGATCCTTTTGCTAATTAGTCCATATAAATCTTGCGCGACTTATTTTCCTTGTCATTCTTGATACTCGCCATTTATATTTCTCTTCCCTCACTGAACTGCCAGGTCACTACAGATTACTTCTCTGCTTTATGGTCTGTGTTGCTTAGCTATTAGTATTAGGGCTATCAAGCGATAAAAAAAATTAATCGCGATTAATCGTGCTATTAATTGCACTGTTAATAATCGAATACCATTTATTTAAATATTTTGGATGTTTTCTACATTTTCAAATATATTGATTTCAATTAAAACACAGAATACAAAGTGTAGAATACTCACTTTATATTTATTTTTGATTACAACTATTTGCACTGTTAAAAAACAAAAGAAAATATTTTTCAATTCATCTAATACAAGTACTGCAGTGCAATCTCTTTATCATGGAAATTGAACTTACAAATGTAGACTTATGTACAAAAAACCTGCATTCAAAAATAAAACAATGTAAAATTTTAGAGCCTGCAAATCCACTCAGTCCTACTTCTTGTTCAGCTAATCGCTCAGACAGACAAGTTGTTTATATTTGCAGGAGATAATGCTGCCCTCTTCTTGTTTACAATGTCACCTGAAAGTGAGAACAGGTGTTCGCATGGCACAGGCGTAGCCAACTAACAATGTGCTAAAAATTCAGATGTCCCTTCATGCTTCAGCCACCATTTGAGGGGACATGCATCCATGCTGACGACAGGTTCTGCTCAATAACAATCCAAAGCAGTGAGGACCGACGCATGTTCATTTTCATTATCTGAGTCAGATGCCATCAGCAGAAGGTTGATTTTCTTTTTTGGCGGTTTGGGTTCTGTAGTTTCCGCATCAGAGTGTTCCTCTTTTAAGACTTCTCAAGCATGCGCCACACCTCATCCCTCTCAGATTTTGGAAGGCACTTCAGATTCTTAAACCTTGGGTTGAATGCTGTAGCTATCTTTAGAAATCTCACATTGGTACCTTCTTTGCGTTTTGTCAAATCTGCAGTGAAAGTGTTCTTAAGATGAACAACATGCGCTGGGTCATCATCCGAGACTGCTATAATATGAAATATATGGCAGAATGTGGGTGAAACAGAGCAAGGGACATACAATTCTCCCCCAAGGAGTTCAGTCACAAATTTAATTAACACATTTTTTTTTAACGACCATCATCAGCATGAAAGCATGTCCTCTGGAATAATGGCCAAAGCATGAAGGGGCATATGAATGTTTAGCATATCTGGCACGTAAATACCTTGCAAAGCTAGCTTCAAAAATGCCATGCAAATGCCAGTTCTCACATTCTGGTGGTATTGTAAATAAGAAGAGGGCAGCATTATCTCCTGTAAATATAAACAAACTTGTTTGTCTTACCGATTGGCTGAACAAGTAGGAGGATTGAGTGAACTTGTAGGCTCTCAAGTTTTACATTGTTTTGTTTTTGAGTGCAATTATATAACAAAAAAAAAATCTATATTTGTAAATTACACTTTCACAACAAAAAGATTGCACTACAATACTTGTATGAGGTGAATTGAAAAATACTATTTATTTTGTTTATCATTTTTACAGTGCAAATATTTGTAATAAAAAATAATATACACTTTGATTTCAATTACAACACAGAATACAATATATATGAAAATGTAGAAAAACATCCAAAATATTGAATAAATTGCAATTGGTATTCTATTGTTTAACAGTGCGATTAAAACTGCGATTAATCGTGATTAATTTTTTTAATCGTGATTAATTTTTTTGAGTTAATCGCATGAGTTAACTGTGATTAATCAACAGCCCTAATTAGTAATATAAAGTAGTTTAGCTTTCTTAGATTCCCATCTCCTGGCTCCTTCAAACTACCTGGTCTTAAACACAGAGGGAGGATGATCTTCTGATTACATCATAGGACTAGGAGATTCCTGGCTTTGCCACAAAACTTCTGTGTGAACAAAATGAGTCATTTAATCTCTGTCTCAGTTTCCCCAACCACATAATTACCCCTAAGGGGTGCTCTGTGACATTAATAGCTATAAAGCACTCTGGGATCTTCTGATATTGTTATTGTCCAGGGAGCTAAAGAATAGAAGGTGCTCACCAGCCACTAATGTTTTCTGGTGCATCCAGATCAAGTTGCAGCAATATTATCAACTTAAATATATTGAAATAATACTTGTCAATAAAAGTTAAGTGTTTGAAAGAAGAGCTTGGTAAATATTCCATGTGTATTTTTTCCATATACCTTTGTAAGAAAGAGGAAAATTGGTAGCATCCTTAGCTTAAAAGTATTGAACTTTTGCATACTGTGCTATTTCCCACTTTAAGCTCTATTTATCCTCTATACAATTCTATAGAAAGTCTATGAAAGCTTCCACCATAAAGCTTCAAGATCTTATAAACTGCACTGAGAGGATGTAATATGCAAAATTCCACTCATTTCCACTGAGGCAAAGAGCTCAGTAAGATTCAAAAGAGGATCTTACTGAACTAACCTCGTTATCTCCATACTGATTTATATCTGCCTCTGGAGATTTCCATTACTTGCATCTGAAGAAGTGAGGTTCTTACCCACGAAAGCTTATGCTCCCAATACTTCTGTTAGTCTTAAAGGTGCCACAGGACCCTCTGATGCTTTTTACAGATTCAGACTAACACGGCTACCCCTCTGATAAAAGAGGATCAGACATTTATATGAAGAACGAGAGCCCCCACAATTACATTAGATAGAATAAAAAGAATTCAGAAGAGTTACGGGATTGGGAAGAAATTTCCCTTCTAGGCAGGTTGTTCCAGAGCTGTCCACTGTGGGGTTTCTCTTACCTTCCTCTGAAGCATCTGGAACAGAATACTGGACTAGATAGCTCACTGGTCTGATGCGATATGGAAATTCCTATGTTCCTAAGTAATCAGCTGTATGCCATTTGGCTAAAACAGTTCTACAGTACACGTTCATAATATTGGTAGCGTGAAACATTTATAACAAAATCATGCACAACTTTATCAACTATTCCAATACAGAGGGAAAATGAAAATCGTGCTATTTTAAGATACTAAATTGATACAAATCAACAGTCAACTTACTTTTACATCTAAGACATGGAGCTCAACTCTAACAGTGCTCTCATCTTCTGTAAACATCTCGATCCTGTTAACGTGGCTAAAGTCTGCTAGCAGGGCCACCAAGTTCGTTTTGGTGTTGATCACGTGGCTGATACCATAGCGGGGCCCTACTAACAAAGTCACTTCTGAACGCTTTTCTCCTTGCTATAATATAAAAAGAAGAAAATAAAAATTAAAAAGAGTAAGAAACCTGACAGGTTTTACCGAACAAAAATAAAATAAGATGAAACAAAAACACCACTTCTACCATTTCATTTTTATGAGATTTTCATTTGCACAGTATTTCTTTGCCATGAGTTAGTAAGTTCTTTGGTAAGAGGCAAAACCAAACAAAACCAACAACAGGTACATGATTGTACTAGATTTATAGTAAAATACATAAAATAAAAGTTATCTTGTCACAATTTATTTTTGTTAGAAACTGACTGCATTGTGGTTTTCATGGGTGGATGTAGAGTATATGTCTTAAAAGAATAATTTTTTATTCAACAACTTTAGTATTTTATAATTATACCCATGGTATCATCCACCAAATGAATGCTACCTCCAAGCTGCAAATCAGAATACAACGGAAGACATTTTCAAGAAGAATGAAATAAAAGTATTTGTGTGGTTTGATCCAATATAGTGTATATGTTATTTTAGAATGTTTGATTTGGACTTGAACTTCCTTAAAGCAAATGTGTGAATCAGGCAGATACAAATTAATTGGAGAAAATTATCAAGAAAATAAAGGAAAAAGTTACCACTAATGTTGCCTTGAACACACGCCCCCCGTATAATCGCAGATCGCTGAGGAACTTGAGATAATGCACCTTGGCTTGCAGAGCAGACAGCTGAGGAGAAGGAAACTTCTGATGTTATTACAGGAGTAAGATGCAATGGGGGAAATCAACACATATGGAAATGGAAGAATTAAAACATGATTACACAGCCTAAGGAGACTGGACTGTGACAAGAGCTCATCAGACTGACGATAAATCATTACATATTTGACTTCCTGATGAAGGAACAGGATTTCAGATCTTGGAATTAAAATCTTATTTATTTTGATCAGATGTACTCAAGACTCATGCATGGGTTGCATCAGGGCACTGCAAGTACATTGGAACTTTTCCAGTAAAAGGAAAATGTTAGACTACTCAGATTAAACATCTGTTCATTGAGGGATTTCAAGGGTAGACTGGAGTTTCTATTCATAATCACCATCAGTAGCAGTTCTTTAAAATTTGGTTTACCAATGTGAATTTAAAAAGAACGTGATGTTTAAAAAATTGTTAAGAACAGCTATATATGGCACATTTTGCTAGATACTTGTGATATATAGGATTTTATTTCTAAATTACTTCTAAGAAGTTTTTTTTAAACAAACAATAATTTAGTCACTTTTCTACTACCCGTAACAGAGGGTGAACCTGAAAAATAGAAAGAGAGACAGACAAACATGCCATAATTTATTTCCACGAAAAATAGGAATAATTTACAAATAGGTTTAAATGAAGGTTTTGGGGGGCAGGAGTGTGATGTTTGCTTGCTGTTTCATTTTTTGGGGAAAACAATTTAAAAATTAAGAACTAAAGTACAATTTTTAGACTGAAAAAAAAAAAAGCTCTTCAGTTCATACAAATAATGTAGTCCAAAATCTGCAGCCCTTGCTCAGGCAAAAACGTCAAAATCCACAGTTTAAAAAAATATATTTTGCATACAAATCAAGCCCCCCTTAGTTCCAAAAAGTGGGCACATGGACAAATTGCTAAGGAGGAGTACAAAAGAATAGCATAAGCATGTCAGAACAAAATCAGAAAGGCTAAGGCACAAACTATCTAGGAAGAGATCTAAAAGGCCATCAGACAAGGTTCTTTAAATTCATTAGGAGCATGAGAAAGACGAAGGAAAGTGTAGGCTCTCTACTTAGTGGGGAAGGAGAGCTAATAACTGATGACATCAAGAAAACTGATGTGTTTAATGCCGATTTTGCTTCAGTCTTCACAAAAGATTAATGGTGACCACACAATATTAACGAGGAGGAAGGAATGCAAGCCAAAATAGTGAAAGAATAGGTTAAAGAATATTTAGATAAGTTAGATGTATTCAAGACAGCAGGGCCTGATGAAATTCATCCTAGGGTACTTAAAGAACTATTTGAAGCAATCTTGGAACCGTCAGCAAGTATCTTTGAGAACTCCTGGAGGATGGGAGAGGTCCCAGAAGACTGGAGAAGGGCAAACATAGCACCTATCTTTAAAAAGGGGAACAAAGAGGAATAAGGGAATTATAGTCCAGCCAGCCTAACTTCGATACCTGGAAAGGTATTGGAACAAATTATTAAACAATCAGTTTGCAAGCATCTGGAGGATAATAGGGTTATAAGGAATAGCCAACAGGGATTTGTCAAAACAAACCTAACCAACCTAATTTCCTTCCTTGACAGGGTTACTGGCCTAGTGGATATGAGGAAACAGTAATTATGATATATCATGATTTTATAAGGCTTTGACATAGTCCCACATGATATTCTTATAAGCAACCTAAGGAAGTGTGGGCTACATTAAATTGGTATAAGGTGGACAACTTGTTGAAAGACCATATTCTGCAAAAAGAACAGGAGTACTTGTGGCACCTTAGAGACTAACAAATTTATTAGAGCATAAGCTTTCGTGGACTACAGCCCACTTCTTCGGATGCATCCGAAGA
>NC_048298.1:215269429-215302707 GCF_013100865.1 Trachemys scripta elegans
TATCAGAGGGGTAGCCGTGTTAGTCTGAATCTGTAAAAAGCAACAGAGGGTCCTGTGGCACCTTTGAGATTAACAGAAGTACTGGGCTCAGATGCAAGACTTGCATCTGAAGAAGTGAGGTTCTTACCCACGAAAGCTTATGCTCCCAGTACTTCTGTTAGTCTCAAAGGTGCCACAGGACCCTCTGTTGCTTTTTACAGATTCAGACTAACACGGCTACCCCTCTGATACAAATAATTAAAGAAAATCATAGTATTCCTGGAGGTATGGAAAAATTAAGTAGATACAGACACATGCATTGAAAGCTTGCAGCTTATTCAGCGACCAGACCGGAGCAATACAAAGTGCTCACACAGTCACTGGGATCTCCTCATGGGGCTTTTTCATTGATTGCTGTCAACCATGCTTGTTTGCATGAGTGAGCCCTGATCAGTGACCAGTCAGTGACCTTTTATTCAAACACCAAATGGAAAACTTTTGCACTGTTTAATCATAGAATAGAATCATAGAATATCAGGGTTGGAAGAGACCTCAAGAGGTCATCTAGTCCAACCCTCTGCTCAAAGCAGGACCAATCCCCAACTAAATCATCCCAGCAGGGCTTCGTCAAGTCTGACCTTAAAAACCTCTAAGGAAGAAGATTCCACCACCTCCCTAGGTAACCCATTCCAGGGCTTCACCACCCTCCTAGTGAAAAAGTTTTTCCCTAATATCCAACCTAAACCTTCCCCATTGCAACTTGAGACCAGTACTCCTTGTTCTGTCATCTGGTACCACTGAGAACAATCTAGATCCATCCTCTTTGGAACCCCCTTTCAGGTAGTTGAAAGCAGCTATCAAATCTCCCCTCAGTCTTCTCTTCTGCAGACTAAACAATCCCAGTTCCCTCAGCCTCTCCTCAAAAGTCATGTGCTCCAGCCCCCTAATCATTTTTGTTGTCCTCCGCTGGACTCTTTCCAATTTTTCCACATTCTTCTTGTAGTGTGGGGCCCCAAGCTGGACACAGAACTCCAGATGAGGCCTCACCAATGCCGAATAGAGGGGAATGATCACGTCCCTCATTGAATATTGGGAGTTTTGGCTGAGTCATGATTGGATGATTTGGCCTATTTTTAACAACAAATTACTTCTGCTCAAACAAAAAGAAAATATTTCCGCTTTTAGCAGCAGTAGGAAAGGTGTTAATTTGAGATCAGTAAAATACTTAGGGCTCCTGGGGGAGATTTTCAAAAGCAATCAGCTTTGGTCTGACTCTGCCCTCTTCTCCCTCCCCTCCACCCCGCCCCTCCGCCCCCGAGGTCACTGGGTGAAATACTGGCCCTGTTCAAGTCAAAGGGAGTTGTGTCATTAACTTCAATGGGCCTCAGATGTCACCCACTGACTTCAACAGTTGAGGTAGGCCAATGGTGAGTATATTTAAAAATCCCACCCCATGTCATTGAAGAGTTATTTCATTAGCTCTGTAAAATTCCAGTACCCAAAAGGTCGGTTGGTTGGTGTGTGTGTGCGCGCATGTGAGAGAGAGAGAGAATTTAGTGCATGAATGGACTGATAGTCCTGGAATTAATTCTCCATTATCCACAAAGCACAGTAATGTATAATTTCAACACTCCCTATAACTATGCTTCCAAACTGGGAGGGATTGCAACTGCTTTGGAGGACATGGTCATAATTCAAAATGATCTGGACAAATTGGAGAAATGGTCTGAGTTAAACAGGATGAAGTTTAACAAAGACAAATGCAAAGTGCTCCACTTAGGAAGAAAAAATCAGTTCCACACATACAGAATGGGAAGAGACTGTCTAGGAAGGAGTATGGCAGAAAGGGATCTAGGGGTTATAGTGGACCACAAGCTAAATATGAGTCAACAGTGTGATGCTGTTGCAAAAAAAGCAAACATGATTCTGGGATGTATTAACAGGTGTGTTGTGAGCAAGACACGAGAAGTCATTCTTCCGCTCTACTCTGCTCTGGTTAGGCCTAACCAGAATTGTGTCCAGTTCTGGGCACCGCATTTTAAAAAGATGTGGAGAAATTGGAAAGGGTCCAGAGAAGAGCAACAAGAATGATTAAAGGTCTTGAGAACATGACCTATGAAGGAAGGCTGAAAGAATTGAGTTTGTTTAGTTTGGAAAAGAGAAGACTGAGAGGGGACATGATAGCAGTTTTCAGGTATTTAAAAGGGTGTCATAAGGAGGAGGGAGAAAACTTGTTCACCTTAGCCTCTAAGGATAGAACAAGAAGCAATGGGTTTAAACTGCAGCAAGGGAGGTCTAGGTTGGACATTAGGAAAAAGTCCCTAACTGTCAGGGTGGTTAAACACTGGAATAAATTGCCTAGGGAGGTTGTGGAATCTCCATCTCTGGAGATATTTAAGAGTAGGTTAGATAAATGTCTATCAGGGATGGTCTAGACAGTATTTGGTCCTGCCATGCGGGCAGGGGACTGGACTCGATGACCTCTCGAGGTCCCTTCCAGTCCTAGAATCTATGAATCTATGAACCTTGCCCAGGAATAGTAACCATGGAGTTAGTTCAGCCTCCATGTCCTTCCAGGCCCTGGCCTTTGTTAAGACTAATTAAAAAAATATTTTTTGTGATGTAAACACCTGGCTTCTAGAAACTAGACTAATATCAGAAACTCATTTCACACAGGCTACTGAATAGCCATTAGGTGGCAAGAACTGCAGCAACTACAGATATCACCAAACACAAACTGGGTGCACTAGGAGTGAAAGGTTCTGTATTCTATTAGTAAACCCTAGCATCATCCCAGTTCCCTGAATCCAAACTTGAGCCAGGAAACACAAGTGTCTCCCTTCCTCACATTCATGGATCATGCTTATCTGCCCTTTCTCTGACAGCTCTGACTGTAAGCTGCATATTAGAAATGTTATATGACAGGAAATTCCCAGGTAAGACTAATTGGGATGAATTGCAAAAAACAGTTCTGTAAATAATACAGAAAGATCTGAAAAGATTAGAAACAATGACCCAGAAAACAACAAAATGAGAATCAGGTTAGAGAAATGCAAGCTAATTCCTCTGTGGAAAAATAATCCAAGGCGCTCACATTCAGTGAGAGGGGCAAAACATAGAAAGCAGTAATGTAGAGAGAAGTCTGGGTACTGTAAAGTTTGGGGTGGGATGTCAGGGATCCTGAACCAGGCATCTCTTGAGGAAGTAAAGATTCATGCCTGAATACAGGTTTGAGTCAGGAAGAGGACAGTTTGGGGATAGCAGGATGTTATTTTGCTAGGGTTTGTTTGCCTATACCTGCTGTCAAAATCTATTTGGTCACAGCAAGAATTTACGCAAGGGAACAAAAAACCAAAACAAAACACAAAGTAAAATTTCACAGTCCACATAAGTTCCCAGTGAATGATGTAGCACAGTAAAATTTCCAGAGCTGTAACCTTCCTCTGAAATGCTTTAGGGAAAAGACCACTTGCTCTCTAGTTGTGAACTGATCTGCTAATGGACACACTTCAGGGCTTGGCAAAAGGAACATTGCTGCTGTGTGACACTCTATAGCAATTCAGGTTTGTTGAAATACACTTTTGTCAGAGGGAGAAAGAATGGTGCACTGGTCCCATTTAGTTTCTTTTGATACTCTCAAGAAAGCTTGAGAGGGAACTAGAATGAAGGTCAGGTTTCATATCAGGATCCCCAGATAAGTGAAAATACTGCACAACCCACTATTTAAATTTATTCTGGTCTAATCATCACCACATGCTAGAGAATTCAAGGCAACAAACATGGAGAATGATTCTTTCCCCCCAAAATGTAACTGCGTTAGTCCTTTATCAGTCTCCTGACAATTTTTTGTTAGAGAGACCCAACACAACACGGTCACTAGATATCAGACGCTACATGAATGACCAGAAGGATGTATATGTGTATCTGTTCAGTGTTTTCAGGAGCACTGAACAGAAGATGACTTCATATTCTCAAAGATTTAGGCCCAAATGTTCAAAAGTTGCTTTGGAAATTGTCTGGTCAATTGTAGCGTATGGGTTGAGGCCCCTCTGGCAATGCTCTCCTCACTAGCCAGGGTGTGACTTTAACATATCTGGAGGCAATGGGGACACTCTCCTTCCTCCAGAAGAGGCTGAAGTTTATATTGCCCAGGGGAAGTGGCTGGAGCAGTGCTACACATGCTCCTTCTACTTCCCCTCATCCTCTCGGAATGTGTTTGTGTGTATGGGAGAGAGAAAGGGTGATGTTTCCTTCTCATGCCTTCCCTTCTCCAGTGTGTGCAGGGTGCTATCTCACACAGTATCCAAGGAATGGAGCCTTACCTTTCTACTTCTGGTGCCAGTGGAAAGCAGAGCCATGAGTGGGCTGGCTGATTGGCTCTCACCTGACAAGGCAGGGAATAGTTTCTGCTTGCTCTTAATACTGGTAAATCACCAATTTGGCTCTGGTCCAGCCCTGCCCTCACCCACCTGTAATGGGCTTCCCATACTGAAAAAGGTAGAAGGGAGGGGAGAGTCTTCCCTGCTTACAGGCAATCAGGCTGACCACAGTCCAGCACAGCTGCCAGAACTGCCAACTGTGGAGGCTCTGACCAATAAAGAAAACAAGCCTAGCTATAAAGGAAGGAGAACAGAGGGAAAGGGAGGCAGAAAGGCCCAAGATCACAAAGAGGCCACAGCACCATGCCAGGCTGCCTCTAAGAAACAAACAAGGAAACAAAAGAAGGCTGCAAGCCCTGAAGTTGAAGGATGGAGAGACTCAATTTGGGTTCAGAGTTTATGGACTGGTCTAATTGTAGGTGAATTGAAGGGGATCAGTTAGGAAAAAGCTGGAACCTCAAGAAAGACTGCACCAAGAGCAGGAGACACGCCATTAGAGCTAGATCTCTTATGATGCCGGGGACTAGGCTGATTGACAAGTTTTGTCTGAAGCCTGGAAGGAATTTTTCCCATATGACAATATTGGCAAAATTGCTGTGTGGGTTTTCTCACCTTCTATTTGGAATCTCAGAAATCTTGGTTGGGGGTTTAAATTATATTGTCATAACTTTGCTGGATACCAGAGCTATTTGTGGGTTTAAATGGTTCCAAAATGAAGTCCCTGTAACACAATGGGTTGCTTGGACAGGGACCCTGAGTGTACCACTGCATGATGAGGGGACACGCCTCTATGTCCCACACAGCATGGAGATCCCATTTCTCCTATCTCCTGTGTGGAGGAAGGGAGAGGGCTGGCACTCTGGCTTCCAGCCAGGGACCCTGGACAGGTCTGAGGGTGTAGAGTGGCCTTTGCCCTCAGACCTGCCCTCAGATTTATAGAAGCCAGGGCCATTTGTAAACAGTGAAAATTTGCACTGGAACAGCCCTCCCAAATATTTGGACAGAATTGTCCCAGCTGGTTAAGAATTTTAATAATGATGTGGCCTCTGCATTTAGGCATACTATGGCATACGTGTCTCATTGTTTTCATGTCCACATCAACCTGGCTCTTGGTATTTTCATTCTAAAAACTGATGAACTAATTCAGAAAAGAAAAATAGTTTTTATTAACTTTCATAATTCATATGTCTAACAAAAGACCAGTAAGAAAATAGAAGGGATATGCAGTACGTGAGTTCCATCTTAATGTCTTCATATTTGTAGCCTGTGCATACCAGTGATTAATGAATCACAGAGTGGCAGGTTCATTTGTTTCTGATGCACCATCTTTTAGCCAAATGGAAGACATTATTCTCAGTTAATGACCTTAAGCAGGAGGTATTTACACTGATGCAATGTGTCTGTCATTGTGAGATATTTGCACTGTCTGAGATAAAAGCATCCTAATTAGAACTATTTTTGCAAATGTGAGGATCCATTTCAATGGAGGAATCAGAATATGTAAATGCAAACTAAATACTAGCACAACCTAAATAATGCCAAGTATCAAAGGGGTAGCCGTATTAGTCTGGATCTGTAAAAGCAGCAAAGAGTCTTGTGGCACCTTATAGACTAACAGACGTATTGGATGCATCTGACGAAGTGGGTATTCACCCACGAAAGCTCATGCTCCAATACGTCTGTTAGTCTATAAGGTGCCACAGGACTCTTTGATGCTTTTAAATACTGCCAATAATAGTTTTTTCGGTTAAGAGTTCAGATTTAGCTTTGAAGTTGTATCATGTTTACTTGTGTATAGACAATGAAATAAAAATACCTTTCTCCCTATGGTCTAAGGTTTTATTCTCATGGACAACTTCATTAATAGTTCAATCAGCCAACAGATAGCACACTCAAGACTCTTATATGGTATCTCAGTTAGTTTGGTCTGTGAACAAGATGGAGTAATACACCCTTGGAGGTTTGTTTGGAGGGGATATAAGGGTGAAGACTGAATACCACCTTCACACCCCGTGGCTTTGCACCCCATATACTTGACATTACAATCTTACAGCCCTGATCCTGCACAGGGATCCACAATCATAAACCCTTGGTCTCATAAGCCTCAGTGGGGCTCTCTATACACGTGGATGTCACTGTTGCAGAGTAAGAACTATTCTACTGAAGTTTTATTATTCTTGTTTGCAGTGTTGTTATAGCATGTTGGTCCCAAAATATTACAGATAAGGTGGGTGAGTGTACCTTTCCCAAACCTGTAGAAGAAATCTGTATAAGCTCCAAAGCTTGTCTCTTTTCCCAGCAGAAGTTGGTCCAATAAAAGATATTACCTCACATACCTTGTCTCATTATTCTTCTCATTATGTTAACTTTTCAAAATTGGATCCAATGTTTGTTAACTTACGCTAAAATGTGAAATAGTTTTCACTGTGAAAATGGAAAATTTCATCATTTAGCACATTTTTTGCAGTCAAATCACAGTTTTTGTGAAATTCTGAGAAATAAAACTGTTTCTACCATTTTGCACAAGCCCTGCTCAGACTCCTCTCAGAAGCAGGACTGATGCCACAATATAGCTTTACTGATGCTCAGGAAAGGGGACATTTAGCAGCTCAGAATAAGGTAGCAGGTAAAAACCCTAAACAAAACACCAGTTTCAGACTAATAGAAAAGGGAAGGAAAGTCACTTTGGCAAAGTGCATGTCAAATCAGAGTCCACATTCATATGCTTGGAAAATAAAGTAGTTTAAAAGACTATACTTATTTGTATACATCCAACCTCAGTTTTAGGTTTGCCAGTGCTTACGGCCTATAATTGATCTGTAGTTTACTATGAAACAAAACATATTCCATGCTGAGCACAAAATAGGGAAAACTGTATTCATACAAGAAGAATGTGTTGATGTTTTAGTCCAATAAAATTAGTTGATGTTTTGGTTTGTCCCTGGTCCCTCAGGTCAGTTCCATGAGACAAAATTTAGCAAGTAAATAAAATACATGAACATATTATGATGAATAGTAAGTAATGTACATAGACAAATTAAATATACCAATACAAAGCCATAAGTGAAGCTGTTCACTCAGACATCTCAACTGGTTTGCAACACCAACAATGCATGTATAAGTACTGTAATAAAATAATGGAAAAAAAACCTGAAAAATCAGATTTTTACTGTACAATTCATAATATTGGAGGAAGGGATAGCTCAGAGGTTTGAGCATTGGCCTGCTTTAACCCAGGGTTGCGAGCTCAATCCTTGAGGGGGCCACTTAGGGATCTGGGGCAAAATCAGTACTTGGTCCTGCTAGTGAAGGCAGGGGGCTGGACTCGACTCAATGACCTTTCAGGGTCCCTTCCAGTTCTATGAGATCGGTATAGCTCCATATATTGTTTTAACCACAGTGCACTGACGGATTATTTTCAGTGTACGGTAACTGTTAAATTTTTGACCCAGGAATTTCAATGCTGAAGTAGCTATCCTATTCCTGGCATTTGATAACTGTTTGGGGTTTTTAAAACAATGTTGTGAATCAGAGCCAACCAATTATATTTTGCTATTTTTAGTGCAGTTATTGGCTATGCACATACACAGCACATGCCTCCAAGGTGAAGAATTGCCGATACTTATTTTAATGAAAGCATCATGGAAAAATCAACTGGTTCATTCTATAGTAAACAATGATGAGTCGCTAAATCATCAGACATCCAAGTTTACGGAGATGATCCCAGATGATTCTACTGAAACCAAGGATTTTTTCCAGATTTAGTGGAATGCTAAATAAATAATAAATAAAAATAATAAAATAATAAATTAATGGAGATGTCCTGTCTCCTAGAGCTAGAAGGGACCTTGAAAGGTCATCGAGTCCAGCCCCCTGCCTTCCCTAGCAGGACCAAGTACTGATTTTGCCCCAGATCCCTAAGTGGCCCCCTCAAGGATTGAACTCAGAACTCTGGGCTTAGCAGGCCAATGCTCAAACCACTGAGTTATCCCTCCCCCCATGCTGGAACATATCACCTGGCCTCCTACCTGGCCTATTTCTCTCCATATCTATACTACTGGTGTGTTGATCTCCTGCGCAGTTATACCTCCTTTGATACTCGGTATTTGCTACTCCCCTTACTCTTGCTGGTTATGTCTCATGTGGAAGTGGCCTCTGTTTCTTATTCAACAGCTGAGAGGCATAAAGGAAAAAGTGTGTGTCTGTGAGGAGTGGTTGGTGCTGCACTACACTCAGCTCTACAGAGCAGCTTTTGCAGGAAGGACAGTAGGTCCTGTGACTGAAAGTATCATCAGCCAATCCAGATCCAGCCACCAGAAGGAAAGAAGAGCATGTGAGGAAGAATAAAGAGAGAACTGGAGGAGGGTAAGTTTGGGAGGGAAAGGAGAACTAGGGGCAGAAGAGGGTGGAAAATGAGAGCTGGAAGGGTAAAAGATAAGACAAAATGTGTCGGAAAGAGAGGACCAGAGAGAATAAGCTTGAGGCACTCTTCCATTTTTCTGACTGGAGAGAGGTAATTCTTGATTTAGTCCTAAGTGGCGCACAGGATCTGGTGAACATAGCTGAACCACTCCAAAATAGCAACCAGAATGTAATTAAATTTAACATCCCTTTAGGGGAAAATTGCCAAAGAAACCTACCACAGTAGCATTTAACTTCAAAAAGAGGAACTATACAAAAATGAGAGAGCTCGTTAAATAGAAATTAAAAGGAACAGTCACAAAGGTGAAATTCCTGCAAATTGCATGGAGACTACTTAAAGACACCATAATAGAGGTTCAAACTAAATGTATACCCCAAATAAATATAGAAATAAAAACAGTAAGAGGACCAAAAGAATGTCACCATGGCTAAACAGCAGAGTAAAAGAGGTGGTTAGAGGCAAAAAGGCATCCTTTAGAAACTGGAAGTCGAATCCTAGTAGGAAAACAGAAAGGAACATAAATTCTGGCAAGTCAAGTGCATAAATTTAATAAGGCAGGCCAAGGAGTCATTCTGTATAGTTCTCTGAAAACATGTGCTCAATGTGCAGTGGTAGTCAAAAAAGCGAACAGAATGTTGATAGATAACAAAACAAAACATATTGCCAGAATGCCACTATATAAATCCATGGTATGCTCACATCTTGAATATTGTGTGCAGTTCTGGTCACCCCATCTGAGAAAACATATATTATAATTGGAAAAGGTACAGAGAAAGGCAACAAAAGTTATTAGGGGTATGGAACAGCTTCCGTATGAGGAGAGATTAAAAAGGCTGAGACTGTTCAGTTTAGAGAAGAGACGACTAAGGGGGATATGATAGAGATCTATAAAATCATGAATGGTCTAGAGAAAGTGAATAGGGGAGTGTTATTTACCCCTTCGCATAACATAAGAACTAGGGCACACAATGAAATGAATAGGGAGCAGGTTGAAAACAAATGAAAGGAAGTACTTCTTCACACAAAACCGTCAAATTGTAGAACTCGTTGACATGGAATGTTCTGAAGGCCAAAAGTATAAATGGGTTCAAAAAAGAATTAGATAAGTTCACTGAGGATAGATTAATCAGTGGCTATTAGCTAAGATGATCAGGGATGCAACCCTTGCTCCGGGTGCCCCTAAACCTCCAACTACCAGAAGCTGGGACTGGACAATAGGATGGATCACTTGATAATTGCCCTGTTCTGTTTATTCCCTCTGAAGCACCTAGCACTGGCCACCGTCAGAGACAGAATACTGGGCTAGATGGACCATTGGTCTGACCCAGTATGGCCGTTCTTATTTTCACATATCCGATGCTGCCAAATTGTTTGCACAAGTGCATTCTGGGAAAACCTGGACAGTTATCGCATACTGCCTCAGAATGGGAATTGTGTGCTTGAAAAATACCTTCAAGGAGAAAAGCCATCAACAGGTGGGGCAATGCAAATCAGGGATCTTGTACTGCACATGGAGGTGGGAGGAAGATAGATTGGCTTGGCAGAATTCTTTTTTTTTTTTTTTTAATACTTTCAATGGATAATATACATGTTTATTTTAAGAATTTTTGCTGTTTTTATTTATCTAAATTTTCACACTTCTGGGAAATTATCAGGGAGTGTCAGACAATAGAGGGCTGAGACTGTAATTATGTAATGCCAGTAGCCACGGAGCTTCAAAAAGTTAAAGCTTTATAACTGTTAAAACACAGCTTGTCAACATCACATGTCAAAATATATGAAGTAAATTTCCTTATATCAAAGTCTAGTAAGTTCTCAAGCAGCATTTTTCTTACTTTGCCCATCTGTAAACTTCGATTATCATCAATGGAAATATTTTTTTTATCAGTTTGTGTGTGGACGGTAACTAATATTTACCGATAGACAAGCGAACCTGTTATACAAAACACAGTTAGGAGGTCATGCCCAAACAACAAAATAGCTGTTCCTGGAAGACCACAAGGTATGATACAAGACTTCTGTTAGGAGTGCTACACTCAGTGACATTGTTACTAACCAAGGTTTAACCATGTTGTGTGCAGACAGATTTAGAGCCAACTATGCCTCTAACTGATTAAAAACTTGTTTAAAAGTTGTTTGCAGTGTTGCTGTAGCTGACTTGGTCCCAGCATATTAGAAAGACAAAGTTTTGTTTAAAAGTTGTACTTTGGACAAGGTCTAAAGAGTAGGTGTGAAAAAATGGCGAAGTGCCTAGGTTTTTTTAAAAAATGTGGTTTGAGATTGGCTACAAAATCATGAGATTTAAAAAAAAAATACATTCTGGGTTCTTTTAATTTGCCTAATGGTTTCTGAGCCTCACTTCATGTTTTCAAGCTTTTCTCCAGAACTGTGAGGGCTAGAAACTTATTTTTTCTTTTACATGAAAGCTGGGACTCTCTCCGAATTATGTGATTCCAGGAACTAGGTTTTCAAGGAAAACTCCAAATATCATGAGACTCACAAGCAAATCACAAGGGTTGGCTACATTGTCTATAATTCACATGCTCACATGAATCTGTGTAATCTACTGAAGTTTTTCAATAAATGTTGACTTTGTTTGACATATGGATGTATACGTCCAAAAGCACTTCTTTTAAAAGGCCATAAAAAGGAAACTGGACTTGTTTGTCCTTTTCCATCACACTACCTTACATTCCAGGGTTGAAATCCTGGCCCCACTGAAGTCAGTGGCAAAATTCCCAACGACTTCAGTGGGGTCAGGATTTTACCCTAGGAGTTTAAAGGGTTAATGAAGAAAGTAGCATATCAGACTATGAAATGAGTTCCATTCACAAAGTCTGAACACATAACACAATAGGCCAGTTAATTAACTAAACTGAATAAGATACCTTGTGGGATGGTAATCCATTTAGAGAATAAAATGGTTTCAAATGATAATCAAATACCAAACTTCCAAAAAAACAAAACTTTAAACTACTTCAAGTGCTTCAGCTGTTCAATCATTTTCTTATCAGCAGAGATGATATTCAAATTAACCTGCGAAAGATTTATTAGATTGACAGGAAGAACAAAAGATCACAGTGTTTTGTTTTGGTTGTAATTAAAATGAATGAGCTTAAACAAAACCTATCTGTAAAGTTTTAAAAAAATACTAAGTGAATTACATTGAGTAGCAGACCAGAGTATTATCAATCTGCATTATTGCTATTTTCACCTACAATTGTAGTGGACAGTTCATTTTAAGCATGAAAACAATACAAACGCTAAACACAGCAAGTGTAAACTGTTCTCTTAGGAAAAATAATAAAGAAATAACGATAAGCCTGTAATTCCCATTGGTGGGCATTTTTCCTGCAGTAATGGGAACACAAATGTTCCTCAGGAGTAGAGCTGGATGAAATTTTTCTAATAAAATACATGTCAAAATTGCATTTTTTCAAAACTAAAATTTTTCATTAAAAATGTGATTTTTGATTGTTCCTTTCTTTATCCCCCTTCCCCACTTTCACTGGGAAAATGAAAACAAGTTAAAAAGAGGGGTAACCTGGGCTAAAGAAAATGAAAAAAAGAAAAAGAAAAACATAGAACATTTTAAAACTAAAATCTACAGTAAATAGTTTGTGAAACATTTTTAATAAAACTAAAATCATTCCTTTTTGAAACCAGCAGAATGAAAACTATTTCAACTTTTGTCATGAAAAATCTTGACCATTTTCCAACCAGCCCTACTCAGGAAAAATGGCCTTTACCACACTAATGCCCGAGGTGCCCCAGAACCTCTATTCAGCAGGTGACTAGTATACCTATCTAGCAACGAAAGAACACTAGGAGACTAACCTGGTTTCTGCACCTGCTAGAGTTCCATAGTCCCAAACAGAGTGCAGGCATTGTCTGCTAGCTATGGGGTATGCTGAGGTCCCTCGCCTTGCAGTGCATAGTCCGTGAGCGGGGAGGGGTAGTATAAACACACACACAAATTAGTTGGATCTGCTATTCTTTTTTGAAGAAAACTATTGTGTGTCCCGCTTCCACGCTATTTCCCTTGGCTCTGGTCACTGTGAGCACCTGCCCTTCTCCTGACCCAAAACATGGCTTCAACAGACATGAGCAAAGTTTAGTTCAGTGGTTCTCAAACTTTTGTACTGGTGACCCCTTTCACATAGCAAACCTCTGAGTGTGACCCTCCCTTATCAATTAAAAACACTTTTTTATATATTTAACACCATTATAAATGCTGGAGGCAAAGCGGGGCTTAGGGTGGAGGCTGCAGCTCACGACACCCCATGTAATAACCTCACGACCCCCTGAGGGGTCCCAACCTCCAGTTTGAGAACGCCTGGTTTAGTCTAATGGTGGGTGCCTCACAGTTAAGGAGAAGAAACTCTTTATTTTAATAACATTGATGGTTTTACTCCACCTTGCTATTTAATATCTGTGTTATAATGAGTGTAGGACCAGGAGGTACCTTGGGACAGGCCTACTGATTTGTGGGGCCCCAAGCAAGAGTAGGGACTCCCGTCTCCTGGAAGCATGATCAGGTCATGAGTTACGTTCCCCTCTGGTCCACCTGCTGGAGGAAGAACTGTGAGTATCCTGAGGTCACATGGGATGAAAGGCCCCAATCAGCTGCTTGGTTTGCTTGTGCTTAAGGTTGACCTTGAGGTAATTCTGTTCTCATTTTAGTCACAGTTCATATAGGATACTACTTCACATCAACGCCAGGTAGCCCAGCAAAGGAGAGAGCCTGATCATCCAATCAAAAGCAAAACAACCTCAGGCCAGAACACTGCACAGATGTACAGTGTTACACTTTACAGTCAGTACTGAATATAACAGCAGCTCACTGAACTACATATAACTGCATTACAGGATATATCCCTTTTTTTCACATGACTTTAAAGCAAACACTCAAATCAGTCAAACGAGGGACTACACTGACTTGTTCAAAAATGTGTGTAAGAGAACTTTTTTTTCATGTTTTATATATATTTATTATAATCAAACATACAGTGATCCTAATTCTGCTCCCAGCTACCTCCGTGAGACTTCTGACTACAATGGGGTGGCATGTGCATGACTGGAGGTAAAGTCTGTATCTCAATATTAGTAAAATGATCTTGGTTAAAAAGAAACAAAAGAATGAAGGTAAATGGTCCTGTGGTGCCTGGCCTGCACATATGTTTAATGGGGCCAATCCCCCTGCTCACTCTGCCTCAAGTATTCTAGTGCAGCAGTCATTGTACAGTCTTGTTGGAGAGTGCATGCACTGTTTCCTGCTATAGCCGCTGGTGGCATTAGCTACCTGGAAGGATACAGGATAAGGGCAGATTAATTAACGCCCCATTCCATAGCTGGGACCTTATAGCTGTGTGTGTGTGTGTGTGTGTGTGTGTGTGTGTGTGATTGAGAGAGAGAGAGAGAGAGATGTGCAGTGTGTGAGATTGAGAGAGAGAGAGAGAGAGAGAGAGAGAGATGTGCAGTCCTTTGGGGATCCTGGCCTTTCTTCCCTCCCTCTTTATTGCAGTTAGTGTAGTTTGTAGCTGAGGAGTCGCAGCATATGCCCACCAGGACTGGATTCTCATTTGCTTACCTACACACTAAGATCCAGGATTCACACAGGTTCAGGATTGGTCAGCTCAGCATAGAACATGGCCGTAAAGCGCTATCATACTGCTCAACTCCACATATTTGAAATAGCACCTTTCAACTAAAGATCTCAAAGTGCATTGTAATCCTGATTTATGCCTCACAACAGCCATGTGAGGTAGGTAAGTAGCCTCATATAACAGAGCTTGAAACTGAAGCACAGAGAAGTTAAGGGACTTGCCCACAGTCACCCAGCAACCTACTGACCAACATTTTCAAATTAATTTCAGGAAGATTGTGAATGGAAGGCCTAATGGGGGTTGAGTCCCTGCCCTGAGATGGGAGACCCTGTGGTTGGGTCCTACCCCTGCGGGATGTGATATGTTTGGGGGAGGCAGGGGGTTGTGTTCTGCCCTCAGGAACTGGGAGGCCCGGGCGGGGAGGTTGGAGAGCAAGCCAACCCAAAGCTCACCCTGGAGAGGTGGCTCTTGTCGCACAGGGCTGGCCCAGCTCCCCATTCCTGTGGGCTGGCTCTCGCTGCAGCATTTACTATTGGAAAACAGGCTGCCATATGACTTTCTACTAAGCATATGCCTCTTTGACAGTAATGTTTCTAATGTATAAAGTGGGACATTTAATCTGACAATGGCTAATATATTTAATCTGTATTCTGTAAAAGCAATTACACCCTGGACGCACTGATTTTTCCACCCACACAGAGCTAAAGTTTTAGCAAATTAAATCTACATATAAGGTTGCCCATTTCAATATTTTAATCCTTTTAATCCTTTACTATTGGTTTAATTCTCCTTTTACAAACATATAAGCAGGGAGGGGAAGCTGGCTATATTTATCTTTCATCACAAAATGATGTCTCAATGAACTGAGATTCTAGCCCATCAATGGCCCTTCCTGTCCAGCTCAGCCTCCCACCCAAAAGACTCAGCCCCTCCAGATCCTGAGGCAATACGAGTTTTACTCTCCTTTCAGCCTCCTACCCCCTAGACCCAACTGGGGCTCCTTCTCTCTCCCCACCCAGCACTGAGCCCCCCTACAGGGGAAGGTGATAAGCACCTCTGCTTTCCGCGTTCCCTGCTCTCCCTGGCTGCTTTTCTCTCAGGATCTCCCTGCCTTGCCTGAGTCTCCATCCTAAACACACACAAGCCATGCCCCTTCACCAAGCCATGCCCATCACTCCCGCCTCAAACAACAGCAAGCCAGCATCATCCCTGTCTTGTAGGGAGTGAGCCAATGGAGCCATTCACTTTTGAGCTCTGGGATTCAAGATGGCAAAGCTCATGACTTCCCATTCCAGCAGCCGCTGAAGCTCTCTCACCACAGCATGCAGATGGGGTTTTCCCCTCCCAGCTCCCTGCTCCACCCCCTCCTGGCCCTCCCACTGCCAGATCACCTGTCCTGAGATCCCCCTCCCACGTTGATGGAGATAACATTATTAAATCAGGAGTTGGGAGATTTTGGTTACAAATAGGAGTCTCGGTGACATACTGTGAGAGTTGGTCAGTCTGCCCAGAAAGTCAGTAGGACTGCTGGGAATAGAACTCAGCCTGCTGTTCTAAGCACTAGGTATACTCCTAGTAGTACAAGTCAAAACATACCATTATTATTTAAATCACTGTTAAATTGTTCCACTGATGCATGCAGTGGTATATAGTCTTACATTTTATCTTTAAAGGCACAGCCTTTGTTTCACTTATATTTTTTGTTATGTAGATAAGATAGAGACAGACAGAAAATAGGCAGACAAAAGCATCTATGTTGCTAGGAAACTAATTCAGAAAACAATATAGATACTTACAGGGTAAGGCTGAACAACAGTCAGGAGGATCGATTCTTTGCAGCTTCTGTAAGGGAAAAAAAACCAGAGTGAAGATCCATACTTTCATGCTCTAAAGATAATAAGCTTTTCTTTCTAATGGAGAAAACTGTGATCCTGTGGCCAAGTGTTTATTACAATCACATAGCAGAGCATTAGAGAGATGAATAATATACCAAAGTCACAATGAATATAAAAAATGAAGTGTTTTCCAATGTAACAAACCAACCTGACTTGAACCTTATTATGCAGTTTATACTGGGAGATATTATTGGCTTCATCGAACAATTGTGCATGGCAATGATAGCTTTCCTTACTGAGCGTGGAATAGATTTGGATTCATCAAATCTGTTTATTATTTGCAAACGACTTATTTCTTTCACTGGCTTAATAAAATGCAGTTGTTTCTCATGCTATCCAGCTCCTGCAGATTTAGAGCCAAATTCAGCTGAAGATACTGGGGAGGGATGGGTAAAAGTGAAGGCAGAATTTGGCCCCGAGAGTCTTCCTGAATTCATCTTTGGGAACTGGGGGAAAGGAAGATTTTGAGAATATCCCATTTACAGTAAAATATTTACAACATTATCAAAGAAAGATCATTCTTTCAAAATCTTATAGCTCTTCTTTGGGTAAAACCGGTGAATTGAAACCAGGTAAGCAGCACAATTATCTGAGCAGGTGAGTTTACAAGACAACCCTAAATTCCATGTCAATGCTATTAAAACTGGAGAGGAAACCACTAGGAAATTTTGCATGATCAAGTGATTCTGATACCGTAAAGGACAAATAAATGCTTATTTAATTACCAAAAGAGAAAACCCAAGTCAATACTTCATTTATTACATCATTGGATTGCTTGTTTTTTTATTAGCTAAGAAAAGGTTAGTTGCCATTTTGTTGAGATGGAGTTGATTTTCTGTAGGTTTTCCTAATTTCAAATGTAATTAATTGCCTGTTTATGTGATTTATTGCCTGGCCAAGTGAAGTGCAACTAATTTGAATGCCAGAACTGTTCAGTAGAATAAACTAAAATAAATCACAATTGTAGGGTTAAGCACCATGTCACTGGTTCTGTATGCAATCACCCTGTGCTGCCAATTTACTGTATTGAAATACCATTGAAAAAAATCAATGGAACCGTGGGAAAAGGAAATAGAGGAGACACTCAAGGACTGGTAAGGAAATCTCTTTGGAGTGTACCTGGTGAAGTCAGCATTTTCTTGCAGGGTTCCAACACCTGCTAAGAGAATTGGTCAACAGACTAGCCCAACCAGCCTATCAGATTCTACTCCTGTCAGTGGCATTGCACAGGTGCAACAGGGCAAACTTTGACCATATATTCTTGCAAATTTATAGTCGAAATGATAAAACTTCCTCAGTTCTCACATCAACTTCCCATTAATCATGATATCTGCATTATTTCATTAAAATAGTACAGATATCCCCTTGAGCAAGAGGAATTGAAAGCTTTGGTTTTGCCTATTGTATCCTCTATCTCAGGCAGAAGAAGAAGAAAAACAACAACCATCACAACAACACTAACGATAGTGAAGCTTTGGAAGAGCTACATATGGTACATAAATTAAACATCCTTTCATAGAAAAGTCTACAAATCATTTTAGCCTAGTTAAAATAAATAGTCGCTTGGAGGAACATTACATGCATGAATTTTTTATTTTCAGAAAGCATATTCTGCATTTAGGGCTAGACTCTATTAGTAAGATTTATTCACTCATGAAACAGTATGTACTCCTTGACTCATAGTGCTGATATTTCTGAGGAAAAATAGCAAATTTTAGGATCATGGAAGTTTATAGAGGGAATTACCTTAAACCGCTATTAAATTAAAGTTCATAGATTTTAAGAAAATCTCAATCCTGTGTTTATAATCAACTAATAAAAATAATAGAACTATATCTGGTTGAGTGAAAAACCTACTACAATTTTGGGCAACCAAAAATATGCAATAAATGCAATTTATCATGTGAAATCTCATCACTATAGATATGGTGTCTACATATTTATCTATATATCCATCAAGGTAGGTAAGTAGACTGATTTACAGACAAATCTGTAATATATTGAAGAGCCACGAGGCAAATATTTCATGTCCCATTGGCCATCTTCCTTGCCACCACTAATCTCCCCAGGAACTTACTCTAACATTCCAACCATTGGGCATGTGACAGGGTTTTGGGTATAGGATTGCTGATTCAACCCTCTGCAACAGGGCCGGCTCCAGGGTTTTGGCCGCCCCAAGCAGCCAAAAAAAAAAAAGCCAAGATCGCAATCTGCGGCGGCGATTCGGCGGGAGGTCCTTTGCTCCCAGCGGGAGTGAGGGACCATCTGCCGAATTGCCACCGAATGCCTGGACGTGCCGCCCCTTTCCAGAGCGGCCACCCCAAGCACCTGCTTGCCAGGCTGGTGCCTGGAGCCGGCCCTGCTCTGCAAGCCAGCTCCCATTTAGGGGAATAAATTAGAGCTGGCTGGAGATAACCTGGCCCTGATTGGGGAAGCAAAGACAGCTGCTGCCTAATTAGTCTGGAGCTGTATAAAAGCCTCAGGGGAAGAATGCCAAAGGGGGAGCAGAAAGAAAAGGAAAAAGGCAGGGAGGTAGCACCTCTCTCTTATAGGCGGTGAAGGGACAACTGTACATGGTGAAATGGTGGTGGGAATAAGCCTGTAAATAAACTGTACCTGTGGATACTAACCCCCAAGGTCTCAGAGTGACTTTGTGGACCTAGCCAAGGCAGGAGCTGAGGGGGCTCTGCTACAGGCAACTTTAAAGTGTTGTCATTTAAAAAACGTAATTTGTCATAGAAATGTTTTCCCTCTTTAATTCTCCTTAAATTAAACCTGTCCAAGACCCAGGATAGGCAAGATTCTGACTGGACGAGTATCAGATTTTTTTTTTATAACAAAAAGATCACTAATTTAAAATTCTATCTTGGGGGCAATTCCCAGCTTCCTAATAGGACCAGCACTTGCACTGGAATGACCTTTGAAATTGGACCATAAATCAGGCATTTTTAGGTATAAGGCAGCATATCTGGTCATTTTTAGATATTTTTAGGGCTCCTTCTGAGCCTTGTACAATTGGACTAGTAATACCGAGGCACCTGGCTTTATGGACAGAGAGGCACACAAAGAAGGCATTAAAGTACAATTTTTAAAGACTCTAAAACATTACTTAAAATAGTTTTCTGTAATACATATGGCTCATGCAAAATACACGATGGTGGCATATAATGTAAATGTTTTATCACCATCTGTTTGAGATGATCTGGTGCGTACCTGGTGAAGGAATAATAATACCTTGCTCTTACATAGTGCTTTTCATCTTTCAATCTGAAAGCACTTGTATCATTATCCCACTCACTCATGACTTCAAAACTAGCCCAAACTCATGCTGATGAAACCCTTACCATGCACATCACCATATAATTCCTATATAGAGATAATGTGTATATATACACATGTATATTAAAACTATAAAACCTGTAAACTACACTACTCCATCAAGTGTGTGTGTGTGTATATATATATATATATGGAGTATATATAAAGTGTACATATATGTACACACACACAACCCACTCACCCCCATCCCTGCCGGATATGTGTGTGCTATTAGATATTAAATACATACATAAACTGATCACATGACCTAATTTAAATTTGCACCTTTGCTCTCCCAAAAACTCCAGGAAGGCAACAGCACAAGACAAAGACAAAAATCTGTCAAATTTTCCCTTTGCACAAGCCTTCTTTTGTCTTTTATCCACATACCTAAAGTATAGTTTCAGAAGGTATTTATGCATATCAAAATGTGTGTAATTTCCATCAGATTTCCACATTTTTATTCTACTGATCCACCCATCACTTAATGAGTTGAAAAAAGATTTTAATCAAAAGTAGAATTTAGACCACACAGGCTAAAAGACCAAATCTATATTTCATGGCATTGACGAAGCCTCTAGATTTTTAGGGTGCTCTATCATCTGCCCAGCCAACAAAGAATTCAAGTACCTATAGCCAAGTTCTCTTCATTTCAGGAAAGGGAATTAACTGAGAAGTACAAATCTACAAAGTTGCAACGAGAATGGGAAATTCAGTGGCTCATCTCTTTGACCTTTGCAAAGCCCTATATTATGATTATATTTGTCCATTCCACCTACTCCTTGCAGGTACTTCAGCCATAAGAAAAAGAGAATATCAATAGTCTGAGAATCAAATTACAGAACATTTAAAAAGATCGAAGTAGTATTATTGAGTATTATCTCTCTCAGACAACATGAGGCATTAACATTCTGATACAGTGTTAGCCATTAACTTTGTGAAATTGCAGGTGGGGAAATACGATCCCTCTTTTGCCATTTCATGTCCATTTGAATCAGAGACAGTGGCAGAGTGAGTCGGGGCAGTATCACGTGGAGAGATATGGACCAAGGAAGTAGTTGTCTCTGTGCTTCATAATCATAGAAAATACAGTATGTAAGAAAGGAGAGTGAGGGAAGGGCACAATCTGTATTCATTCTTAAGAACTGAGAACTAGAACTTATTTGCTATCCATTTTACTGAAAAATATGAACTCTTTCAGCACTCAGATGCATACTAGGTATCTCACTCTGTACAGATAAGGAGGCCAAGTCCCCAGCAAGAGCAGCTAACATTGTATTCAGTACTTAGAAATTGTATTACACGACAGCAGTAGTATTTATATTATGTCAGTCAGGGATGCCCTCCCTTTTAGGCCCAAACTTATCTCTGAGCCATTCAGTGTGAATCATGAGATTCTACAACTATTGTTCAGAAATGCAATGATAACAATGACATCACTAAGATCTTCCTTCTCTGAAATTTCTATGCTGTGTCTTGCATTTTGGGTCTTTGCCATATGTGACAAAGATCTGTGTTTCATATTTAAATCTTGTTGGGTTGAGAATTATGACATTTTCTGACTTAAAGAAATGTAGTGTTGTGTTCATCCCCTGAGTTAAAATCTGGGAGCCAAAAGTAATAGGTTGGCAAAAATATCAATCGTATCCAAAGCAAAATGAAGCCATTTTTAACTTCCCAGAACTAGGCTAATAAAAGCTCTGTGATTATGCATTTTAATGCCATTCATTACTGTAGACATTAAGACAGCAAAAGATTTTTCATCTTAAATCTGAGATCAGTCTACTGTAGTCCATTTTATTTGGCTTCATAGAGTTTGCTTTTATTTTAACTGCATATCTCTCTCTGTGTGTGAGACACACACACACACACAATATCCCTGAGTTCTTCTACATGAGTTATCCTTATGTAAGGGGTCCAATCTATTTGGAATTTTAAAGTTTCTGGCTGACTGTTCCCCTGAGAGACAGAGGTTGTCCCCAAGCTCCATGTGAATTTATGGGATCTAGCAGAGGTCAGGGACATTTCTTAAAGAGTCACTGGAGCAGAGGACTGAACCCTGTGTCTCTCACCGCACCAGGCTATAAAGTTATTCTCGCTTGCTCTTTTTCTCTGGACCAATGACTCATTATTTATCCACAGCAGCACAGCTTCAGTAAGAGAGAGATCGAGGGAGCCCCACATAAGTCTATCCCATGGTCCAGTGGCAGGACACCCCTCATTAAATCCCTTCTTCTAGTCAAATAGAGGGAAGAACTGAACCTGCATCTCCTACACTTTGGGCCACCACCACGAACGTTAGGCATGTTTGGAGCACATCTACTAGATCAGGCCCCACAGGCAAGTGAAGCACTTTTTCTGCCTGTCTTTCTCTGGTTTGTGGATAGCATTGGGGCTTAGGTGGGAAATAAGCATCCAGACACCTGAAGTGAGGCAGCAGTGCAGATGCCCAAAGGCAGAAACTTAGGCACCTAGGCAACTTTTACCTTGAATATTGAGGTGCTGAATGAATTTAGATGACTACAGGTTAGGGAGCACTCCAGCGGGCATTTTCTGGATTGTAGTGGAGCCTAAACCTGGGATTTAGGCACCTACCTCTGGGGATTTGGTGAGTAAGTACCCTTGTGGATCTGGGCTTGTGACTCAGCACCCTCCACAACTCAAAGCTACGGCTAAGAGCTCATAATCAGCTCCACGGTGGTACAGAGTACCAGGTTAGAATTCTGGGTGAGAGCCTCACTCCTGGCCTCTTTGTAAAAGATCTGGAGCAGTGTAAAGGGGTCTTAAAGCCCTGGTTCTGGTTGTGGCAGAATTCCTCCAGTACAATCACTGAAAAAGACAGTCAGATGGATGCCTCCCAAAGACCCCTTTGCAAGCGCTGCTATATCAGGGATGAGGCCATAGTACACAGCACTGAGGAAATTCCAGGCAGCCCTGTGGCTATAGGGTAGCCCTGGGGGGCTCCCATAATTGAGACAGGCACCCAGAGCTATGTCTACACTAGCACTTTTGTCGGTATAACTGATGTCGCTCAGGGGTGTGAAAAAACACTCATCTGAGAGACATAAGTTACATTGACAGAAATGCTGATGTGGACAGCGCTACGTCGGCGGGAAAGCGTCCCTTGACATAGCTACTGCCGCTTGTTGGGGGTGGTTTAAGTATGTAGACGTGAGAGCTCTCCTGTCAGCATGGAGCTGCTACATGGGAGACCGTACAGTGGCGCAGCTGCAGAGGTACAGCTGTGCCGCTGTGCGCTCTCGGGCGGGCTGAAGTACAAAAGTGGCTTAAGACTCTTGGAGAACCTCATCCATGGCAACTGGTAGGAAAATACAATGAGCCTTGGGGATGTCCAATGCCAATCGACCAGAATTTCTAAAGGCACTTTGTGGTGTATTTAATTATTCCTAGCAGTATTTTAGTTTGGATCGCTGCACTGATTCAGGAAAAAGCATTAAAAAAAAATCTCCTTGAGAGATTTAAGTCTGATATTACAGATGTGAAGATTTCCAGAAGCAGAATTAGTCTGCATGTGAAGCTGGTAGTTTTGCAGGGTTCTTATTCAAACAAATCTGACCCCTCAAATAGTTCAAATAATGGATGCTTAAAATGGCCACTGCCACATAAAAAGACACGAGCATACGATTATTACTGCACTGCAGGATCAAGCAGAAGTAGAAACTAGGCTGAGAGAGAGGAGACACTGATTCTAACATAAATATCTTCAATAATAGCAACAGGAATACAGAAAATTACTGTCAAAGCAAATTGCTTTTTATATAAATGTTCTCTCTTTTAAAGGTTTGGCACAGTGTGAAAGTCGATCTTTAAAACTCTCATAGTCTGCAATTGGCACTAATTGGAACCCTTCTTGGCAGTCTCAGCACGGGGCCAAGGAGTGAGTGTGTGTGGAGATTGAATTATTCTCTTGCTAATAGAAGTGGCCCCATCAGATCAGGATTGAGGCCTTTTGGCTGATAGTGAAAGGAAGCTTGTGTTGCTGCTATAAAGATTTTGGGGAGAAAGAAGCCTTCATTCTCTAGGACTGTCTGTCAGTTTTACGGGAACTGATTTCACTTTAATTTTTCCTTTATTGTCATTATGGTGGGGAAAGTCCTAGGAATTCTACCTATTTAAATTTCACTGTTTTACTATCTAAGAAATTACCACCACCACAAAAAGCAAACCAAAACAAATACACCGCCTAAATTGCCAACTGTTTCTATAGGACCCTCAATATTTTGAGCTCCATTTACAAGAATACAAGTAACATCATAAGCTATTTGGAATCACCAACTAGAGCAGATTGTGGCTTAGCAATGTTATTGTCTGGCTATACAGAAAGAAGGATAGGAAACATTTGACATGGGTTTAATTAGACCGCAATTTTATTATTAGATATGTCAGACTACCCAGCAGATAAACGTGTACAGTGCAGGTAACCCCATGTTTATTCTGTAATTACCCGGGGGGCTTTTACCAGCTCCCCCTCCTTTTCCATCCAGGTCCCTCCAGCAAATCCATAGCTGGGACCTTACCATCCACCCCCCTCGTAGGAGGGTTAAGGTGGGCTATAAGAATGGGGGGTTGGCTCCCTGCCTTATCAGTCATAGGAGTCCCCAACTGCCACCTGTTTGTTCCTTTAATGAACACCTCTTTTTAAATCCTTTTCCAAGCCATTTATTTGGTCACTATACCTTCCCTATGGAATATGTGCACTGACATCCGCCACAAGGAGGTGCCAGTGATTTGCTTGACTGCCTCCCCCACAAACCCAGTCGGGTTCCCAGACATCTTTTACTGCCCCTCCTTTTATATTGGGCAAAACAAATGGGTTCCCAGGATTTACAGGGGAAGCCCATACCCCCTGAATAATTTGGTGTCCCAGAATGCCCAAATTGCTGAGCTTTTTATAACCCCAAGAGATTTGGCCACCCCGCTGTCAGAATCTGTTGAGCCTTGTCCACCCGGGTGGCGCTCCACGGCTCCCAGCCAGATCCTGCATTAATGCATGTCTGACAACACGGCTCTGCATTAAGCCCCTTCTTGTTCTGGGCAGTAATTAAACTCCTTTATACATTCCCAACTAGTGTTCTCCACATCATGTCAGTGACTGCTGACGGGCCCATCAGTGCACAGCAGTGGCATGAGCTGGTCCAATAACATGCTTCTCCTTCCATGCCAACGTAACCTTGCTCCATCACTGGACCCTGGTTGCCAACCCTTAAGGCCACTAGGACATCCGCCTATGTGCATAAGAAAAACAATCCTGTGCCCACAGATCCACACCATCGCCTCCATGGCCGGTTTGCCCTCATCTGGAATGGAATCACAACACATTAATGGCGACTGACCACCCAAGGTTGCACACCATATTGTATGCCTCTGAATGCCAACATCCAATTGTCAGAATTGCCGGTGCCCCTGTACCCCGCTGCACCACTGCTGTTGTGGCCCCTGATTGCGAATGGCTGAGAACCAAATTCCATAAGGCAGAACCAAGCTTCCAGCCTTTCCGGAAGATAGCAAATGGTGCCCAGTCTCCTTGATCACCATCGCAAGTTTAATATCCCTGCTTGCCCCTCCCGGTGTACATCAACCAGTTCCAAGCCCCACCTTGACAGTGCCCCTACATAATCCAGGCATCAGCTCACTGATTCCAAAAGTACCAAAACTGTTTTTAAGAATGCTGCTCTGAGCAAGGCCATTTAGATTCCTGAGGATGTTAACTGTGATGTGCCTGCATGATTGCTGCATGGGGCCATTGGAAAACAACCACCCTGCCAGCAACCTTTGAGTTAAGACTGCTGTGTGGATATGGATAACCATTTAGCCAAATGACAAATGTAACAGCCAAGAGGCGATTCCAAGATTGTTAACATTGCTAATTGACGGGTTGCACATCACCCTGTGTACTGCAGCAACTGCTGCTCTGTAATGGGCCAATGGGTGACCAGCCTTTCTGCTCCTGTAATTGCATGAATTTATTGAGACTTGTCCCACAGCTCTGACATGTGAAAGGAGTCAGTGGATCTCCATGCTACATCGCTAACCATCCTACCCTAGGTTCCACGTAGCTAGCAAAATTCACTCAGGTTCTTGGCTGGCTTCTGGTGCCAGCTTCCAAAACCTGTTTTGTAAAAGTGAGGCAAGGCATCTGCTATGCCAGTATAAACCCAGGAAAGGCAATAAAGTAATGGAGATTATCCTGGAGCCTATTTGAGGACCAAGCCCCAGAAGATAAACCTGCATGTTATGTGCAGGTCATTGTGTGAAAGGCCTTGCTACCCTGCCCTCAGTTAATTCCTGTGGAATCCCATGTTTGTTTGTTTGTTTTTGTTTAAACCACATAGCCCAACCACGCCCCTGACTTTTAATATGTTTTGCTTGACAGCACATTACGAGTCATCCACACCCATGACTCGTAGTGGTTTTGTTTGACAGTGTATTATTTATAGTCCCCACCAACAAAATCCTAAATCCACAGAAATGTGCCCCCATCTGCTTTATTAAGGTACTTCCAAATGAGCAACCTTAACATCTCCAGCTGAACTGGAAATGGTGCCCAGGCCAACCTATGGGTGGCACTTGATTTAACTCCTATGCTGGTTCCCCCAAAACAAATGCACCACCCAAAATGCTAATGGTTTATATAGAACCCACAATATTTTGAGCTCCTCTTACAACAATACAAGTACTATCCGAAATTCTTTGGAAGCATCAACTAGAGCAGATTGTGGCTACTCAGCTGTTTAGCAATGTTAATTGCATCGAGCGTATTACATCAGTTCTTTGTTTCCGCACTGGCCTCCAGTACCATTTAAAGTTATTTATTAGATCAGCTTTCTCTTCATACAGCTCTGTGATCGTTGTTATCAGTTCAAGTGCTTAGGAAGGCTGATACGCCACCAATTTAATTCTCAAGGGTGCCATGGCCAGTAGCGTTAGGTGGAATGTCTTCAGCCCTAGAGTTCCCATGCCCCACTGATCCAACAGAACCAGCATTGCTCATTGTGCCCAGTGTGTAAGCACAGGGAGCCTGACTGATGTGCATGTATATTTCAGTAGGAATGAGTCTTTCATCCAGTCATAATTTTCTGGCCACTTTGCACTGATGTAAATGATTACACAAGGTGTAAGGCAGCAGAGAACCAGGCCGCAGCTGTGTACGGTATACTCCCAGTGAGAAAAATTGACCTTTTAAAAATGGAGCTCACTTGTCTAATAATTAATTGTTCAGCTTTCCTCTTCTAATTAGCCTTTCTGCTTGTTTGTTTTACAGGATCAAAAATAGATAAATGGAGACGAACCTTCATCTGGAACTCGGAGATAACTCAGCCAGGACAAAGTTTTGAATGCTGTGCACTCTCTTTTGTTAATCACCAAAGTTCCAAGAGCTCTGAGGCAGAGTTAACTTTAGATGTATAATCAATAAGGTGCAGTGAAGGCTGGCCCCAAGATGGCTATTTATCTCATGTCTCTAAGAAGGGAATTATAGAAGTACTGTAAATTACTTTAAAGCAGTATACAGAGGAGGGAGATCTCACTTAAAAAAAGGCAGCTCCCATTCTCTTGAAAACTAAGACTTATATTCATCAGGCCACACTGTTGCTATTGCAGAATTGTGTGTATTGTCTCTGAGTAAGAGTGTTTCCTACAAAAATGGATGCACAGTTTTGGACAGAGTTTCCAGACAAGACAAGTGCAATTTAGTGCATACTTTCATGTGTGCACATACAATCAGTTATATGCAGGTGACACATTAGCTGCACATTGGCACATATATACATTAGATATACAAAACTCTGACCCTTTGTGTCAACATAATTGTAGAGGACTTACACTGCAAGTGCAAGTGGAGGAGTGCAGAGCAAGCCTTCTCTGGCAGGCATATCAAATATTCTGCTTTCTACAATAAAACCAGAGCATACACTGTCAAGATGAATATTCTCATGTTACAAAAAAAAAGGTAGAAATGTTAGAAATGTCTAGTCTTTTAAATATTTTTCTCATGCTCTGAATTCCTTGGGATGTTTCTAATGTTCCTAGTTGGTTCAGATCCAATCTAGTTGGGGCTGGGTGAGGGAAGAGGCACTGGGTGAGTCATGTTTTTGAATGAGTTTCAGGATGTAGAGGCTGTTTTGTGATCAAAATAAGTTTTGGAGTCTCCCTCAGATGTCTTGAAATTATCTGGCCATTTGATTTTTACCCCATCGGTGGAAGAAGGCAAAGTATGTTTAGGGAAATATGGGAGTAACTCTCCAAAACTTGTGACTTTTACTAAGTGATTACTTCCCATTATTGTTAGAATATCCTTGGAGACATAAAGAACTAATATTTTTCTTTTCACTGAATTGCAGATCCTGTCAAGAAAGCCCCCTTTCTAAGTAGGCTCTGTGCTGCTCCACTCGTTATAGTAACAAGTGACAGCCCAGGACTGAGGTAATCAAAACTTTCACTTCCTGCAGGGGATGTAGAGGTCAGCCACAGATGACACCTTATTGAATACCAGGGATGGACTGGTACTTTCTAACATAGCACTAGTGAAACACAGACAGGATTGCTTTCTTAGCATTAATCCCCTGCGTGGACACTTTCAATCTGAAGTAAAGTGGCCTTATTTCACTGTAGTTTAATCCTCCCTGGAAAGGGAGAGACTTAAAGTAACCTGGCCAGAGGGCTGAGTCATGGGAAGTGTCAGACTACCGCCAGCAGGGGATGCTAGGGAAGGAGAAAAAATGGTTGGTAGCCTTTCTGTTGTTCTTTGAGATGTGTTGCACATGTCCATTCCAATGCAGGTATTTGTGTGCCCCGAATACAGTTGCTGGAAATTTTTCCCTTACTGGTATCCATTGGGTTGGCTCTAGCGCCCTCTGGCGTTGCACACTCATGGCGCTGGTATAACGCTCTGCCAACGCTGCCCTCCTTTGGTTTCTTGTTACTGACTATCTCCGAAGAGGGGATGGAGGATGGGTTTTGGAATGGACGTGTGCAACACATCTCGAAGAACAACAGTTACAGAAAGGTTAGTAACCATTTTTCTGCTTCGAGTGCTTGCACATGTCCATTCCAATGTAGTCAAGTATCAGAGAGGTAGCCATGTTAATCTGGATCTGTAAAAAGCGACAAAGAGTCCTGTGGCACCTTATAGAGTAACAGACGTTTTGGAGCATAAGCTTTTGTGTGTGAATACTCACTTTGTCAGATGCATGTGAGTCATGCAAAACATCTGTTAGTCTATTAGGTGCCACAGGAGACTTTGTCGCTTATTCCAATGTAGGTGACTCACAAGCAGTTGACCTGAAGGTCGGTTCGGAGATCAAGGGCAGGCTGACTGTAACACGGCCTGGCCGAAGCCAGCATCGTCTCTGGCTTGTTATGTCATGGCATGGTGCATGGTGAACGTATGAACCGACGACCAGGTTGGGACCTGCGCTAAGGAAGTGGCAGAAGAGGCTTGAGACCGTGTCGAGTAAGCCGTCAGGTTAGCTAAGGCAGGCTGCTTGCAAGGGTGTAACATGTCTTGATACATGAAGTGATCCATGATGAAATTCTTTGTGCAGAAATGAGGAGATCTCTCATCCTTTCTGCGATTGCTATGAACAGCTGAGTTGATCTGCAGAATGGTTTGGTCCTTTGTATGTAGAAGGCTTGCGTATGCCGTACATCCGATGAGTGGAGTCACTGTTACTCCGTGTTCGCATGTGGATTAGGTTAGAACACCAGCAGAAAAACTGCTTGACTGAAATGGAACTAAGATACAACTTTCGGGAGGAATGATGGGCGTGGTCGCAACTGGACCTTGTTTTTGAAAAAGACCGTATATGGGGGCTCTGAAGCGAGAGCTTGGATCTCTGAAACCCATCTAGCCAAGGTGACGGCCACCAGGAAGGCTACTTTCCAAGAGAAGTGTATCAGCGAGCATGTTGCCAATGGTTCAAACGGGGGTTCTGTAAGCTTAGACAGGACCAGGTTTAAATCCCATGGAGGGGTGGGATCCCTAACCTGCGGGTACACCCTCTCCAGGTCCTTGAGGAACTTGACTACCATGTCATGTGAAAAGACAGAATGGTTGTTGATCTTGGGATGGAAGGCCGAGATGGCTGCTAGATGAACCTTAACCGAGGAAAGGGCTAGCCCTTGCTGTCTTAATGAAAGCAGGTAGTCTAGACTGAGCTGCAGAGAAGACTGCAGAGGCAGGACTCGTCATTGTGAACACAAGATGGATTTCATTTTGCCAGCTAGGCAACCCTGGTAGATGGCTTTCTACTGCCCATCAGGAATTCTCGGATGTGCTCTGAATAAACCTGCTCTTCTGGACTTAGCCAGGGAGCTTCGAGGCCGTCAGATGCAGTGACGTGAGATTTGGGTGAAATATTCAACCGTGATCCCTGGATATCAAGTCCATGTGGGACAGGACCTCTAAGGGCATCTCCACTGACATGGTCACGAGGGAGGAGAACCAATGCTGTCTATGAGGTTGACTTGCGCTCCATCCTTCTTTATCTTCATCAAAACCTTGTGGATCAGTGGGGTAGGCAGAAAAGCACAGTACAGGTGTATTGTCCTGAGTTCTTCTTGGGTCCAGAAGCCTTGTGTTCTGATAGGTCCTAAGTGGGCTCTGCCGCCGAGGGCTGCTCCTGCCCAGCCTCCATTGTAATGAGGTTCAGTGAGCAGGGCCAGCTCCAGCACTTCTGCCACCCCAAGCAAAAAAAAAAAAAAAAAGCCGCGATTGCGATCGGCGGCAGCATTGGGAAAAAAAAAAAGTTCAGCAGCAGGTCCTTCGCTCCTAGAGGGAGTGAGGGACCTGCCGCCCCCGAATTGCCGCAGGTGCCGCTCCTCTCCCTTGGCCGCCCCAAGCACCTGCTTGTTAAAGCTGGTGCCTGGAGCTGGCCCTGTCAGTAAGAACCAAGTTCAGGGGATGATAAGATGGGGAGTACACTGTGATTAGCCAGGCTTGCAGAGGCCTGAGTCGGAGTCTTGCGTGCTGTACAATGCTCATGGCACAATGCCATGTGGCCCAGGAGGCTCAGGGCTTGTCTACACTAGAGTGTAAGTCAATGTAAGTTACGTCACTCAGGGGTGTGAACCACTCCCCCCTGAATGACGTAACTTACATCGAATTAAAGCAGTGTCAACACTGTGCTATGTTGGCGCTTTTCTGAATTGGGGCCTACAGCAAGTGTTTGTAAGCAGAGGCAGTGGAAGCTTGCTTTGAATGGTGGGGAGGGGCGGTGGTGCACACTGAAATCTAAGCGTACTAAGCACGGGGAAAGTCAGAGGAAACAGGAGGAGGTCTGAGTGGTAGGGTGACCACACAGCAAGTGGGTCAGGACGGGGGTGGGGGTGGGGGTAATAGGAGCCTATATAAGAAAAAGACCCAAAAATCGGGGACTGTCCCTATAAAATTGGGACATCTGGTCACCCTAGGGTGGGTGCTCTGTGCAGGGAGTGGGGTGGGGGAAGTTGGGGCAGTGGGGCAGAGCAGGGAGTTTGAGATAGGAAGGGGAGTCAGGGTGGGTACTCTGCATGGGGCACAAGGGGAGCTATTCAGACTCTGCCTGATCATCCCCGATCCTGCCTGTGTTCCAGCCCAATCCTTGGCACGCAGACATGGAAATGTTTCAGCCACTCTAGGACCCGCTGTCACCTCCACCCCCATCAGCTCCGGAGCCCCACCCCTGTCCTGAGTGCACAAAACAACTCGCTTAAGAACTACGCGTAGGGGTGAAAACATAGGTCAGTCCTCAAAATATTTCTATTGCGGGGGCACTGCCGCCCGCTGCTCCCTTCTGCCCATGCCCCAGTTCTACCACTCCTGTTTGTAAGCACAGAGTGAGGTTTGTCAGTCTTCCTAAGGCAGCAGTGCCCAGTCTTCGCAACACAGAAAACTGCATTGACACTAACTTGCATCCACCTGTCGACACTTTTTAATTACAAAATATGGTAAATACAAACACTCATATTTGCTCAAACACATCATCCTGGAGAGAGACAGAATAATAGTTTATTTTCTAATTTACCCAGAATTAAAAAAATAACCCAACATAACATCTAGAAGATCAGCTAGCTTTATTCTCATTCTGCAGTTACATTCTGTGGCTTGCATTTTAGGATTTGGCAGGATTCATTTGGCCTATGGGTCACGCTTTGAGCATACCTGCCATCAGGTTTCCTCTCCCCACCCTGCAAGTTTTCCAGCAGACAGCTCTGTCATAGGCAGACTTTGTCAAAGATTCATTATGGCCAGTGACACCATTTTTTATGTAACAGCTGGGGATGGGGTGGGGAATCTCTACACCTCCAGTGACAAGTGGGTATGTATAATGGTGGTTTGTAATTCATCAAATTGTTATATACCTGGGGAAATGAGAATGGTTTATCCTTCCAGTGATACTTGATGTAAGAACACTCAATAAGTACATAATTTATGAATGCTGTAAGAGCAAGGTGAGAATTAAGGTTTCATAAACACCTAAATAAAGCTTGGCTATACTTGCAAGTTAGAGCACATTAAAACAGCCCCGGGTGCCCTAACTCCTGAGGTGTCCACACGGGCAAGGCCCTTAGAGCGCCTGGACTCTGCAGCTGGAGTGCTGCTGGTAATCCACCTCCATGAGAAGCATAAAGCTTGCTGCGCCTCGGCTGAAACGCCCCAGTGTCAGTGTGAATAAAGTGTTGTATTACTGCGCAATGATCGGCCTCCAGAAACGTCCCATAATCCCCTTAAGTCAAGTGACCACTCTTGTCATTGTTTTGGAATCAGCTGCAGGCATGCAGATATCCCCTTTCAAAGCTCAGTTTCTGACAGCCGGCATGCTTATCTGCTCCGGGACAAAGCAAGCTATTAGTGTGGAATGCTGTTGTTGTGAGTGTGTGCGTGGTGGGAGGGGAGAAGAGGAGGGTCTGCTGCTGTCTGAACTTACAAGACAGCATGCTGACACACTCTCAGCCCCCCAAAACACACTATCTCTCCCCCCACATAACACACTCCCTGTCACACTCCACCCCACTCCCACATTTGAAAAGCATGTTGCAGCCACGTGCATGCTGGGCTAGCTATCACAATGCACTGCTCTTTGTGGCATTGCAAGAGCTGCTAATGTGGCCACGCCAGTGCGTATGCAGCTGAGAGTGTAAACACAGGGCAGCGCTTTCCCTGCTGTGGTCTCCAAAGGCTGGTTTAACTCCCAGCGCTCTACATCTGCAAGTGTAGCCAAGCCCAAAGCCAGGTTAGGGAGGTGAATTTAATATTTATAATGTAATAAAATGCAACGTTGTACTGCTTATACAGTGGTGTAGATATATCATATGATAACTAGGCAAACAATGTCAGAGAAAGAAGGAAGTTCAGATACTGTAAAGGATAAGTTTTAAATTTGAAATGAGACAATGATTCTTGTTCTTACATAGGGTTACCATATTTAACAAATTAAAAAAGAGGACCCTCCACGGGACCCTGGCCCCGCCCATTTCCCACACCAGCCCCGCCCCAACTCTGCCCCTTCTCCGCCCTCCTCCCTCCCACTCCCAGCCACGCGAAAAGGGCTGCCTGAGCGCTACTGGCTTAACGGTTTGCCGGGCAGCCCCCAGACCCTGCGCCCCCGGCCGGCGCTTCCCCAGCGCAGTTGGAGCCCGGGAGGGGAAGCGCCCAGCTGGGGGTGCAGGGTCTGGAGGC